>NC_134845.1:51020872-51322479 GCF_965363235.1 Mytilus galloprovincialis
CGTCAGACAGTGAGAGAACAAAATAACATAACATAGATTAACGTTGGTGTTTAAAAATACATAAAATCTATTTTGATATGAGAACATTGAATAGTACAAGAGATTCAGAAGATACCAAAGTTGTATTCAAAGTAATGAGTCGATAACAAACTGACAAGATCTTTGGGTAAAACGAAATACGACCAAAAAAACACAGTGTACAATAAACAACAAAGAAATAAAGTCCAAACCACATTAAAAAAAAATTGGGAAGTGATCTAAGTGATATAGAAGGGGAAACACAAAGTGCTGCACATGTTAGTACATACCTGATGGTAAGCATGGTAAGGTTAATATTGGTAGGTAATAGTCGTGGAAAAGTTGATGGGATTGATTAAAACTAGAACATAAAAGTCATCATCCGAGTAAAACATATTCAATAACGGTCAACCAACTCTTGATGGATTCCATCACACATGTCAGATTGTCAAAGGGATGATTTCAAACACTCAATATTGAGTTAATGACTACTACGGTTAGGTATGGGGTTTTTCTCATTGGTGTAGGCCATACGGTTGTCTATAATTTCTTGCATCTACTTCATTTGAATCTTGTTGGTCTGCTGTCTACAATTTAGTGTTAGAATCATATATTTTTCATTGTAACAATGTATTTTATTGCTGAAACTAGAAAACTATCAAATTTTCATATATGGCATAATCCTTGACCAGACCAGTCCTAAATGTATAAATAAAAACGAGTTAAAAATGGTAAAAAAATAGTATATTTTCCGATGCAAGTGCAAGTGCTTATGGTTGTATTTCTAGTTGATACAATATTCAAACTTGCATTTCCATTGATAATTTCCTTCCTGCTTACACGTTTTTGAAGAAGGTTGTCTATCGTTTTTGCATGCATTTGTTGATATAACTGCTCACAAAACTAAAATGACACTATGAGGTCATTGAAGGACTTTGTTTATAAACAGGTGTTAATTTCTTTTTATGTCGCTAAATTTTGAATTTCCGATAAAAAAAAAACGAGAGGCAAGGATACTCAAGGAATATTTGACTTATTTGTTAAACCATTTTATATATTCCCAGATCCAACACCTTCTTCAGTGGAGTTAGAAGTACCATCCCCAATGATAGTTAATATATCTGTGAATATAACATGCTCTGCCATGGGCGGTAGTCCAGTGCCTGACATTTGGTGGAACTGTTGTAATAATGACAACGCTACACATGTGGTATTGTCTGAGAATCAGATATTGTCAGTTTTAGAATTTATGCCTTCCAGAGAGTGTAATGGAGAGACATGTACGTGTTTTGTTCATCATTCTGAGACGACCTTTCCTGAAATTCAAAAAGCAGAAAAACTTGTAGTGTATTGTAAGTTTTTAGATGGTTTATATATCTAAAATTCAAAATGAAAAATGCTATACATGTTGTAAGTTAAAAACAAAACAAAAACAAAAACAAGAACTATGGGTACAATGGCACGTAGATAATCTTCCTAGTATAACATTTGTCCTATAAATATATAACAGCGTAATTTTAATAATAAAAGATGTAGGGTAAAGGTCAATAAGCCAGCAGCCAAAAAAAATGAACCCTGCCCAAATTGATAGAAAACCAAAAATTGGGAACTTTGGAAATAAAGGTGGAGGGATAAAAAAAAACCATTTTCCTGTCCCCAATAACCTACATGTATGACTTATGATACTTTCGCTGAAATTCTCGAGTTATTCAGTATTTAACAAAATTCTTCAAAAACACTTTACATACTTTAAACTACGCTCTGAATGCCTGCGATTTCGCGGGTGTGTTCTAGTGTCATATAATTCAGGACAAGCGTTTACATGGTTAATACACGACAGATTTTTTCAATTCAGTATGAAAATATTATTGTAAAAACGCGATAGAAATACCCTACTGTAATAATATGATTTAACTGTGTTAATCATAAAAAGAAACTCGGTAACGACGAACAACTTGTATTTGATATTAGCACTATTTAACGCGACTTTACTTTATTTTTTTCTGTCTATATATTATGTTTGACGTTGTTCATCATCTCTATAACGTGTTATAGTATTCTTTTATTTGTCATATGAATATTATTTTCATTGTTTAGACTGGATTTTCTTGTTATATGCATTTCACGTGGCTCTGTACTTATACATCCCGTCGTTGTGTTATTGTGCTATTGTAAATATTTCTATTCTTGTCTTTTATTTTGCTAATGTGCTTTGTCTATATGCCTCTGAGTGTGTCTTTGTTACGTAGTTGTTTGTTTTTAAAGTGATTTAGATTTTAACACAACCTACATATGGTGTGGCTCTGTACTTATACATCCCATCCCGTCTTCTGTTATTTTTATTGTGGCATGGTAAATGTTTGTTGATCTATTTGTTTGTTTTTATGATAATTGGGATAATAACAGAATGTTGACTGCTGTACCTCTGATTTTGACATTTTTACCTTTTTTGTCTGTTTGTTTTATTCACACGTCTTTAAAAATGTCGGAATTTTATGCAACTGTTATACAAGTGACAGGTTTAGCTAGCTTTAAAACCATGTTTAATCCACCATTTACATGAATAAGAAAGTTCAGAAATATGACAGTTGTCCCTTCGTTTGATCTGTTTGAGCTTTTGATTTTGCCATTTTATTTTGGACTTCCCGTGTTGCATTTCCCCCGTAGTTCTGTGTTGTTTTTTTGTTATATCACTTTTTTTTAGTAATGCAAAATTATAAAACTTGTCAATTAATATTTTCTAAGAGAAAGAAGTGTTTTTTTTTCGAATAATTTTCGTTTCTATGTATAAAACAAACTTCACGTATCTTGACCCTTTCGCCGATGAGTCCCGGTTAACGGGGATTCACGTTTCAGACAGCTGACGATGAGTCCCGTTTTACAGGGATCGGAATACCTCTTTTATATTTTCCGCTCAAAACAGTGCAAACATGAGTTATCTTTCTTTGATGAATACCTGGATGAAAGTGTAAACATGGCGCTTCTGTTTGTTGAAAACCGTGTCAAAATCAGAGGAAATTTACGGAACATACAAGAATTTGAAATGAGGGAACATTTTTTTAAAAAGAAAATGGAAGAATTGAAGCCTAACTAGTATACTTTTTTGACATAAAATGTCGTTTTATGTACAAAACACTTGGAATGGACATCGTTCAGTGTGAGGAATTTGTACAGCCTCGTAAAATTTTTCAAAATTTTGCCGTTTTGGGTTAAAAAGTTACGATTTGGGGGTCAAAGAGCAGAATTTTGAGAATTTCATCTAGATAATGCCGAAAATTTGAAAATTTGAATATTTTATGAAGAAAAAATTATCAAAACATGAACAAAACTGTGAACATAGTGTTAGTGAATGATATTAATACACAAATAACTACAAACACGTTTTTATTGACATTTATTATGAAGATCTCCCACTTAAGTTATAGTAGCCAGGTTAGCCATCGTCTCAGAGTAGCTTCAGTCTGGGCAGCAATCGGTGAAAGGGTTAAAACATGTGGTTAGCTCTGAGGAAAGGAAGTAAATCACAGCATTTTACAGAATATCAAATACGGTGTAGAGTAAATTATAGTTCTATAGTGTACAAATAAAAACTTTCGAATCCCTGACGTTGTGCAAATTGGATTTCAAATAAACTCACATTAACTCCAAATGTATAGGGAATGGGAAAGTTTCTTTTATTATGTAATGTATTACACGTCAAACCGAATTGAAATTACCTTTAAGTTTCTCATAATAATTTGTTGTGTTAACAATATAGTGTTCATTTACTGAAGAGGAAAAATACGGACATCTTTTAAAAAAAACCCGCCAATTATTTAAAGTTGAAAAAAGTCTAATTCATGTACTAGTAATATATTTTTACATCAAACGCATAGATATAAGAAAAAACATATTAGTTTCATAGAAATGCGATTTTTTCTTCTAAATTTAAGATCCTGTAAGAGGTGATTTGAATGTAACAGTTCCAATTCTTATTGAACACCATCCAGACATTTTGACATGCGAGGTATCTGACGGAAATCCTTTGCCAGATATTTGGTGGACATGCAGCGGAATACCCTATGATAATGTTACATCGTATGTCACACACAATTCATCTACTTCGATCTTATATTTGACACCAACTGCTGATTTCCACAATAAAACGTGTAGCTGTATCGGGAGGCAAATTAACACAACGTTTGAAGAACTATCCAAACCAGCAGTGTTGCATGTATTATGTGAGTAATTTTTTTTTAAATGTTAAATATACAAGTATGGTGACTTATTATCACTAATATCCACGTTTTTGCATTCATAAAACATCGAAATCAATCAACTTGTCAGTATTGAATGATCTAACCTGAGAAAATTCCTAACATATTGATGTTGTAGTAGTATTAATACGTGATTGATTTTGTTACAGTTAGTTAAAAGTAAACACAAGCCCATTTCATGTCGCTTTGACGTCACTCGTCAATTAGCAGACAATGTGCTATGCTGTAGTCTTTTTTAATATTAACATTGCCATATATAGATGTTTGGGTAGCCATAAAACCAGGTTCAACCCACCATTTTTTCTTTCTTAAAAATTTCACTTCCAAGACCATTCTGTTTCAGTAATATTGCAATTGATGATATCAAATACTAGTAGTATGTTTCTACGTAAGTTGGCATTTGCTTTTGTTGGATTTCAGTGCTCCTGTTAACAATTGATGTGTTTACCTTGGTTTTACTTTGTGACAGAAATTTGTTTTGATTGATTCTATTGATGACTATTGAAAAATGGTAGGCTACTGCTGCATTTATTGAATAAATATAAGAAGATGTGGTATGAGTGCCAATGAGTCAACTCTCCATCATCTAATATAAAAAAGAAGATGTGGTATGATTGCCAATGAGACAACTATCCACAAAAGACCAAAATGACACAGACATTTACAACTATAGGTCACCGTACGGCCTTCAACAATGAGCAAAGCCCATACCGCATAGTCAGCTATACGCATGTTTAACTAAGAACAATTTTTGTTTTTAATTTTATATTTCTCTTACTTGTTTTGTATTTTAATAGAAGTGATAATTTGAAGATCAAGATTCGGCTGGTTCACGGATATTTTGTGGAAATCGCAAAAGTTTCCCTTTATTCATTTCATGTTTTGCACATGGATAAAAATATCGCCCTAATGCACATAGTTTTCTTAATTTTCTTTCTGTATTACAGATGCAGTAAATGAGATGACAGTGTCTTCCACTGATCTTTTTGCTGGACTCCGATCTTATCTTATTTGCCGGGTTGCTGGTGGTAATCCAAAACCAGATGCAAAATGGTTTTGTGATGACGAATTGCAAACATTTTTTGTAATTAGATCACCAGACGCCGTCTTAGCACTGATGTCATTTATTCCAACTGCAGATCATGAGGGCAAGCGATGTACATGTGTTGTAAGCCAGCCTGGAACAAATTTCAACGAACTGTCCCAATCATTGGTTCTTCGTGTAACACGTACGTGAGTTTGAACATTAATTTGTTTTGTGAAAACAAACTATATATTACCAATTAGCATGTCAACTAGTGTCATGTATTAATCTTATGCCATCATTTAATTAGGGTATCGGTTAAGAGGGTATATTGTTGTCAATATAATGGTGGTTTTTTTTGGCGACTGTCATACACGTGAGAGGTTAAGCTAGCTAAGGATTAATTCACTATTTACTACATAAGGAAAGGCCTGTATCAAGTCGGGAATATGACGGCTCTTTTCCATTCTTGTGATATGTTTGAGCTTTTTATTTTGCCATTTGATAAAGGACGTTCCGTTTTTAATTTCTTTGGAGTTCTGAATATTTGTATATTGCGTTGCTTAAAGTGTTTTTGTTTAAAACAACTTAATTCAGGACTAGAACATGACACCCATTTACAAAATAAAGGAAATGGATTTGATTGGTAACATGTATTCTGAATTCGTGAAATTTTATATAAGCTTTGGATTTTACATATTTTGGCCACGAGCATCACTGAAGAGACATGTATTGTCGAAATGCGCATTTGGTGCAGAAAAATTGGTACCGTTAATGTTATTGACAATGCACATGTGTATAAGACATTGGTTTGTAATTATTTCACTTCATTTAGATTAAAATTCCTCATTTGCTGTTCGAAAAAAATACCATAGTCTTACATATAATATTTGCCTCATGAATCGCTATCTTTATTAGAAATTAGATCCACAAAAAATATACAGATTTCATGTTAATGCTACTATAGAACATAGCCTTAATAATCCAAAACCATTTTGTGGTTACTCCTGCGTCTTGTTTCAATAATTCTTATTTTTCCAGATGACTCCATGACCCAAGGGGAATAAATCACAGAAAATGGAAGTAATCGTGGTCAAAGTTAAACTACCACAGATTGAATTTGTAATATAGTGGACAAGGATAATTTTATGTGAAAATTTGATTAATGTTATTTTAAATGTCAAAATGCTTTATGACAAAGGAGAAGGTTTAATAAGGCTATTAATAGTATGATACTAAACCCCTAACGGGAAGGATTGTGCCTGATATTCATATGATGAAATCATAATCTTTCAATCAGTTTAATTGAAGTCTGGAGCTGGGATGTCAGTTAACTGCTAGTAGTCTGTTGTTATTTATGTATTATTGATATTTTGTTTAATTTCTTTGGTTACATCTTCTGACCAGACTCGGGACTTCTCTTGAACTGAATTTTAATGTGCGTATTGTTATGCGTTTACTTTTCTACATTGGCTAGAGGTACATGTATAGGGGAGGGTTGAGATCTCATAAACATGTTCAACCCCACCGCATTTTTGCGCCTGTCCCAAGTCAGGAGCCTCTGGCCTTTGTTAGTCTTGTATTATTTTTGATTTTATTTTCTTGTGTACAATTTGAAGTTTAGTAAGGCGTTCATTATCACCGAACTACATGTAGTATATATTTGTTTAGGGGTCAGCTGAAGGACGCCTCCGGGTGTGGGAATTTCTCGCTACATTGAAGACCTGTTGGTGACCTTCTGCTGTTGTCTTTTATATGGTCGGGTTGTTGTCTCTCTGACACATTCCCCATTTCCATTCTCAATTTTATGTTCTTCACTTCTTGATTACTAAAAGAAAATGTTTTTATACATAAACCTTATCATAATTTATTATAACACCATCAGCGGTTCCCGACAGACCCGTGGTCAATTATATAAAAAGTATGTTTTTAAAATACCTTACAATTATAAAGCCTTGGTCACACCTCACCGGATAGAACAAACGGACGGCTAACGGATGAATAAAAAAGTTGTCTGTTGACAAAATTGTTATCCGTTGGGAGTGCATTGATGTACTGACCGAATAAAACAGACGTGTAACGAATGCACAACGGACACACGACGGATATGCAACATTCGAGAAACGGAAACGTACCGGACAGAACGGATGTCGAACGTCCATCCAACGGACGAGTACCGCATAAAACGGACACCTAACGGAAGCGTACCGGATAAAACGGATGAACAAGATATACGGAAATATTATAGGCGACAATAATAATACATGTAAATCGCATAAATATTCAAAATGTTTCTGTGTAACTGGTTTTGGTTTGTTCTTCAAAATGCCGCCAAAGGGCAGTGTCTGGCCTGAATAAGAGCTGATTGGTTGTGAAGACGTGCCCTTACTTTAAAATTGATTATGAATAATAAGAATTCATGAACCTTAAAAATCTAATTGGCATTTCTGACGCGAAATTTTCGATTTGGATTTATCCGTTTCAGATCCGGTCATCATCCGTCTCATCCTTTATACGTCCTGTAGAAGTCCGTTTCACATTCGTTCAACATCCGTTTTATCCGTTAGACGTCCGTTAGAGGTCCGTTGGTGAATTTAACTGCCAGACCTTCAACGGATGTATAACGGACACAAAACGGAAACGAAACGGACGATTACCGTACAAAGCGGATGGCTACCGGACGTTATAAGGACATTTCATCCGTTGGACGTCCATTCATGCTCAGAATTTTCCACCGGACAAAACCGACGTCGACGGATAAAACTAACAAACATGCAAAGGATTTGGACGGACGTCTGACGAATAATAACGTCCGTCCGTTCGTCCCGCTTATGGTTAAAGTTTTTTGTCGAGATAGTTTTTGATGAAGCTGAAGTCCAATCAACTTGTAACTTAGTACACTTGTTGCTTATGATATGATCTTCCAAATTATACTTTTGACCCCAATTTCACGGTCCACTGAACATAGAAAATGAAAGTGGGAGTTTCAGGTTAAAGTTTTCGGTCAAGGTAGTTTTTGATGAAGTTGAAGTCCAATCAAATTGAAACTTAGTACACATGTACCCTATGGTTTAATCTTTTTAATTTTAATGCCAAGTTAGATTTTTTACCCAATTTCACGGTCAATTGGACAAGGAAAATGATAGTGCGAGTGGGGGCATCCGTGAACTTTGGACACATTCTTGATTTATATAAAAACTGAGGTACTGGAACTATTGTGAGTTATTATATATACTTTTTCTGATGGTTAACATCAATAGATATATGTTTCAAATGCATTTGTTATTTGAATTTGCCTCACGTCAACTTATTGTATCTCATGCTATTTTTGAAACCCTGGTGAGGTTTTTTTTCTTTAATCTATTTCGATTCAAGAACTTTTCATTGCTTCAACTATGGAAATGTTTTATTTGTCGACACAAACAAAAAAGTAATATTGACATAACGAGGTTTTTATAAGGTTTAAAACCAGTTTGCACATATTGTTTTATGTGCGTATGTAAATTCATGAAGACGTTTGTACATTTTTTAAGCACGAAGTATAATGTCTTTGGCACAATAATCAAGCTGGCCCCTAAAAGAAATGTGCACCTGCTGAGTGAAAATGGACGTCAAACCAAACTCCAAAACACAATAATGAACTAAAAGCAAAAATACAAGACTTACAAAGACCAGAGTCTCCTGAATTTGGACAGGCGCAAAATTAGGCGGGGTAAAACATGTTTTGTGAAATCTTAACCCTCCCATATACCTCTATCCAATGGAGAATAAACAAACGTACAGCAATACGCACATAAAACTTAATTTAAAAGACGTGTTAGTCCTTTGTTGGAATAGGTAACAAAATGGCAATAATACAAGGGACTCCTAGCAGTTATTGACATGATATCTCCAGATCTCAATTCAACTGATTGAAAGATTCTGTCTCCATCATATGTAAATCAAGCACAATCCCTCCCGTTAGTTCTGTTAAATTTATTATTTAAGTGATATGAATATCGTTAATGGTTTTAACAACAAATTTTCAAAACGTTATGTCAATAAGGTAGTGTGTTTGATATATGAAAGATTAGATTTAGATATTTCAGTTGTACATGGAATTGGTTTACATATACATGATATATGATGTCGGACTTTTAAAAGCTGACTATTTGGTATGGGTTTTACTCATTGCTGTAGGCCCTATGGTGATCTATAGCTGTTTCAGTTGTCTCGTGTGGATAGAGGTCTCATTGGCAATCATACCACATCTTCCTTATTTTATATTTTGGCTCCCGCAAAAAGAGAAACTAATGCACAACTACACGAAAATGTTTTTTAACTCATTACTGAAAACTCGTTATAATTTAATAATGATAAATAACACCTTATTTTGAAATTATATTTTATTTGTCGATGATGGCAGGAAATTACGAATTCATTCAAATATACACCAGGTGTTGTTCACGAGGTATAAGTTTGTCCTATATAATATACATTCATTATTTTTTACTACATGATCATATATGTTATAGAGCGTCCGAGTTTTTAAATTTATTTAGATTGTATAAATTTTAAAAACAAAATAGCCGATAAAGCTAGTTTTGCGATTTTCTATATACTATATATAAAAAAGAAAATGTGGTATGATTGTCAATGAGACAACTCTCCACAAGAGACCAAAATGACACAGAAATTAACAACTATAGGTCACCGTACGACCTTCAACAATGAGCAAAGCCCATTCCGCATAGTCAGCTATTAAAGGTCCCGCAATGACAATGTAAGACAACTCAAACGAGAAAACTTTCGGCCTTATTTATGTACAAAAAATGCCCAAAAAAATAAATATGTAAGACATAAACAAACGAAAACAAACGACAACCACTGAATTACCGGCTCCTGACTTTGGACAGGCACATGCATACAGAATGTGGCGGTGTTAAACATGTTAGTGGGATCCCAACCTTTCCCCTAACCTGGGACAGTGGTATAACAGTACAACATAAGAACGAACTATAAAAATCAGTTGAAAAGGCTTAACTCATCAGATGGACAAAAATACAAGTCAACAAAAAAAGAACGATACACAAGTTTGAACTCTATTTATCATAAAATGTAATGAATAGATAAATCTGTTAATAATCCAATGAAAAACATTCATTTAAGAGCAAATGTATAGTATTAAAAGGATCTGACCAAATTGGAAAGTTAGAAAATACCGAGTTATTGAATACAGGGTTCAAATTTATTATGAGGAAAATGATGACAAAACTCGGCATTTAATTTATTTTCTTCGAAGATATACAATTACGTTTTCAATTATCTGCAAAGGCATTAACAATTTTAAGCAGAAAATGTTTAAGTTTCAAATTTTCAGTATTGATAATGATTTTTCAATTTTGAGTGAAAATACGATTTTTGAAATAATAAAAGTACAACAAAAATAAACAATTTCGTGTATATCTCTTAAATCAATGGGTTTGATAAAAAAAAAACCACTGTAAAGATTAGACCAATTTGGCAATTATTTACCTTGGTACAGTGTATACAATTTCAGTATATGGAAAATACATTGCCGAATATCGTTTCTTTTGTTGACTTATATATTATGCTTAAAGGGGTCGAAAACAAAAATTTTAATGTTAATGGAACATTGTTTTTATGTTTACATTGGCCTTTATTTGTTTCTGCCTAGAACCGTGTACAATTTGTAATTTAAGGTAAAAACGTGACTGTTTTGACATAAAAATTGACGATGGATTATAAAAAAAAGTAAATAAAAAAGATAACATTGAAATTCACAATATTATACAATTAGCATGATTATGAAAGGATTGAAAAACTTCACAACGTTTTGCTTGAATAAACATTGGTTTTGTTGACAATGCCACCTTGATCTGCTATTGAAACAGAAAAGTTCTTACTGTATAAATCACTTATCTTGCGAAACAAATGCCATTTATAAATAAACATTTTCTGAAGTTATTATGAATGAAAATGAAATCAAATAAAAACAATCATTTATATTAAAGTGACTTCTTTCACCTAATTTTATTTGCAAAAATATTTACTAAATCTTCTGTAGAGGAAGTAGACCCCTCTTAAAAGTAAATTGGTCACAGTAAACCTGTCTGCAGACGTGTGAAATGATTTGTAATTTGTCATTTATTATTTGCTTGCTTTTTAATTTTGTTGTTAACAGTTATTTTAGATTATTGTATAAGAAATCAATCAATAGAAGTTCATAACAAATTTAATTAATGACAAAGATTCGAACCTACAATCGAGTGACATTTCCAGTCTTGTGATACTTTTCTATCTTGCCTAACTAATCGTTGTTGCTATTTATAAAGCTAAGTTTTAGAAAGAGTTATCTCAAAAATACAAGTCAACTTAACCTTTTTCAAACAATAACAATAACAAAACAAAAAGTAAATCACAGACATACTGAACTCCGAGTAAAATTCAAAACGCAAAGTCCCTAATCAAATGGCAAAATCAAAAACTTAACACATCAAACGAAAAGACAAGAAATGTCATATGTCTACAAAGAACAACATCAGATCTGTATTTGAACAAGCATTGTCTTGTCGTTGCTGTTGAAGGACAATTATTTGAAAATCAAAACACTAATGCAAACGTCGATAGCTGTGACGTTAAAAAAACGTTGACGGAATCTATACCTATGCATCAGTAATACGCATTCATAAGTTTAGAACAATTACATGTTCTTGCTAGTATCGACGTACTAAGCACCTAGGTTTCTGATTCTTTTGGGGACCAAACATCTTCAGCAGAGGTAACACAACAATTTCAGTAGCAACGTAATTGGTTTTAATGGAATATGGTTATAATAGGCATTTCAACAATTAATGTTTCTTCAGAATGTTGCAATGCAAATATATTTGAATGAAAACTAAAACAAACCGTATTGCATTTGCATATCTATAATACTAAAATTACGAGGTCCAATTTGTCAGCTTTCATCACGTAAAAACGACGAATCACAGAATTCAACTTTATATATAACTAATATAGTACAAAGGTGTAGATTAAAAATTACACCACTCCAGGCCCTTTTGTTTTCCACGTAATTAGTATTGCCAATAATTAAGAAGTTCCGGGTCGAGTCCAATACCGATACCAATAGTATATTCACCTGTTACCTATTACCTTATCTGTACGTTCCGCATCTGACAGGCTCACCATCAAACGGTGTATTCAGGATTAATATGCTATATACACGGGTCATAATTAGTAGTATTTTAATCAGTAAAACTTTCTAAGATAACAATGAGAATACTAAAAATCTGGAGTAAAAATAAGGCGTATAGGTACAGTTTTCAATTTGTTAGTGGGCATGACGTAAAACAGCGAATCAAAGAATTCAACTTTATTTATAACTAATATAGGACAATGCTCATATTCCAGGACCTTTTGTTTTCCAAATAATTAATATTACCAATAATTGATAAGTTCCAGTTCGACGGGTTCAAACAGAAAGATTTGAAAGCAGAGAAAAACTGTGTATCTTATAATCGGCATAACTTTATCAGATGACAATACTAATACTAAAATAAGGCTTGCGCATAGTTATATACTTTAATTCAGTCACGGACCCGTAATATCACGGGTGTGTTCTAGTCTACATTAAAACGATACGCAAGTGTGGGTTAACACGAGCGCTCTTTTCATGAAAACTTAGCCGAACAGATTTATTACGTAGAACGAGTCAAAACGACAATACATACATTTTACAGCCTTCATTACAATTACAGAGTGAGTAGCACGATACGATGTCTGTGTCTTGCTTATCATGCCAGGCATACTATCAGCTTGAGCCAAAATAATTATGAAAATCTACTTTTGTAAACATGAAGATTTGTCTTAGGTTTTGTCTTCTTATCGTCGCGCCAAGAAGATTGCATCGGTGACAGCGGTGGAGCCGTTAAATATTTGTGCAAAGCTTTATATATCAGAAGGATGAATTTATGGATGCTTCATACCTTGTATGCAGATAGCTTATGTCTGGAAATTTCCATCTGTCATATGTCCATTGACCTTGAACTATTTTTTCATGATTCAGAATGCTTAAGAAATATACAATTTGTATTGTTATGTGAAGTTCTCACTTATAAAGAAAAGTAGGATACCAAATTTAGTATGTGTGTTCCGTACAACTCCTACATGTCTGTTAGAGTTCAAATGACCTCGACCTCATTTGATGATTCGATCCGTTTCACAGATACCATTAACACATAAGCAGTAGTGTATGAAATGTTTGTAAGAATTCAAACTTAGGATGTTATGTCTTTTTTGATGTTCCAAGTACTTATGGCAATATTTCAGCTTGGTGTGGCGTATGTGATAATTGTAAAGGTGTGCATGTCTGTCTGTCAGGTTTCATTTGACCTTGACCTCATTTTCATGGTTCATTGGTCAAAGTTAAGGGGTTTTTTTTGTTTTGAAGTGGGTTTTTTTCAAGTTTATTACGCAATAGAGCTACAATATTTGGTGAATGCAATGAATGGGAGGAGTTGTACATGTCGGTCTTATCGATATCATCTTTATAACAGATCTTTACCATAAATTATAATCTTGCTTATAAATGACATGCAATGGCAGAATTGAACCGAACAACTTTTGACTGTTCAATAAAAAAAGAAGCAGTTTAATTTTCTTTTGGGGTTTGTTATAAGAACAACATTTGTTGATGTTCGAAAAGAGTAAAAAGCAAAAAAATCTAACTTTGAAGAAAATAACAAAGGAAAGTCCCTTATAAAATTACAAACTCAAAAGCTCAAATACATCAAACGAATGGATAACAACTAGAACATTTTTTCCAGGGATATTTGCATATATAGTTTCCAGTTCTTATTGATTTGCTTGCTTTAAAAAAAAACAGTTGCTGTACACAGTATGAATAGAAAACATGGCGTTCTCATCAGAAAAAAAAACGAAAAACTTTATAAGAAAAACATTCATAAAAAGAGTGTTCAGATCTTCATGTTCCTTATTTGGTGAATTAGTGACAAATGAGTATGTTCCACAGTTTTAAGCTTTTTAAACTATATATAGATTAACATATTATAACGAAACCTGTGTTATGTTGCAACTTCATGTGTGATTTCAGTTGTCGATTGATTAATTGATTATGTTGTATGGATTTATCGCTTTGACTGATGGCCGGATTCTCCTGTGTTTATGATATGCGACCTAATTTGTATGAGAGTCAGTAATATATTCCGACCAAATATAATAATATTTCACATATTATTGCATTTATTATTCAGTCAACGATTTAACAGGACATTGTACTCGTTTGTGTTTGTTAACACGTTGCATAATGTAATGAGAAACAATCACTACATTTTTATTCAAGTAGTTTTAACTATTATCATATGTTGGATCAATGTAGGCATTATCATAACAAACTTATAACTTAGATTCAAAACGCGAATTCTTTTAATCATGAATAAAAGGTTCCGCAACTCTTTTAACGAGACAATTATAGATTACTTCATTCACGTTCTTTACAAAGAAAACACTTCATTTGATATATGGTACCCGCACCAATATTGATTTTTCATAGTTTTCTCAATTTTTAGTTCTCAATTGTTTTTGTTTTTTGTAAACTGTTGTATGTGTTGTTTTTTTTATTCTTTGTTTTTGTCATTGCGTTGCCGGTTTATTTGAGGTTTTTGGATGACCCGTTGGTATCATTCAGCTCTCTTTTGCTGAGCATTCCTTTTCTACAATTTTTTAAGGATATATGATAAGTTTATCTCTTTCAGGAGTAAACAATGAAACAAAAAGTCTATTAGTGAGAGAAGGATTAAGCACTCTCGAGGAGACGACTCTTCACAAAACGTTAAGTGCAGAGGCAGACATAACTGAAACAAAAGGTAATTTGAAATAGCAAGGTTTGTTTTTATGTTTTTCTCTCCATTCGTTTTACTCTTTATATCTTTGGTAACTAGAGATCTAACAACAAATCACCAATCTGTTTATTTTTCCAATCACCAAGCATGTATAGTTAGTTTCAGATTGCAGTGTTTTGATTATTTTGATTCAGTTGGTTATAAAACATCTTGTCTAGACCTATTTTCAGTTTACAAATATCAGAAATTATCTAAAGTCGACGTCAAATGACAGTCAGATTTTTATTTTTTTTTAACTTTTGTAATTGTTCTGAAAATTCATATGTCAAGTCAGGATCTTGACATATATTGTCTTTACGTTCTGTCGTTTGTTTATACAGTCGAGCATTTTTTTCATTTTTTCCCCCATTTTTTTTATTGATTTCCCCTTTTCTGATTTTCCCCTATAGGTCGGTATCTTTGTCATTCATTTTTGCTTCATTCTAAGCAGCTAAATATTTCCCCCATTGTCTGCGATTTGTACATCGGTAGGCTATGTGTGACTAATAAACTGTATTTGAATAATTGTCTACTGTGACCTTTTATTTAAATATTTTACTTATAAACATGAACATAAATAAAGGCAACATTAGTATATTGGTGTTCAACGGTCAGCAATCGAATTTGAGAAACAATTCGGGTTACAAACCTCAACCGAGGAATCATATCAACTATGAGCGGTAACCAAAGGATCAACCGGAAAACTGAAGTGCAACAAAAAAACGCCAACATACATAAAAACAAGCTATTTGATAACATTTGCCATATTCCTGACTTGGGACATGACATTTTAAGAGAAAAAGGTTGGTTGAACCTGGTCTAAAGGCATGCAATCATCCGAAACCAATACAATAAATCGACGCATCTTAGTCACTCCTTTGAAAATCTGTGCGATGCTGTCTGTTTTTGATTTCAAAGTTTAAATTTTAATTGCTTACACTTTTTGCAGATTCGGCTTTCTTACACTATCGATAGGTTCATTAATTAAACATATATTTTAAATAATAGTACCTTTCAGTTAATTCTTTAATTTTTTGTCACTTTTGTTAGAGCTGGACTTATTGTTTAAAAAACAGTGTTTTGTTGACATTTTGTTGTCTTGTGGGTGTTTGTGTTGTTCGTGTACATCTTATTGTCGTGTGTTCCATATCTTCTTTCATTCATATTTTTCGAATATATGGAGAAGTGTCAGATGACAAATTTGTCAGACAGTCCCTACTGAATTAAAGGTCAATTGTTCAATGTCAATGTCTGAAAGGAAGTCTATGTTCTTGACAGGTTCATTAATAAAACATATATTTTAAATAATAGTACCTTTCAGTTAATTCTCGACTTTTTTGTCACTTTTGTTAGATTAAATAGAAACTGAATCTTTATGTTATTAAATTAATGATATAAACTAAATCTATCTTTTCACTGATTAAACAGTTGATGGATATAGCAGTGATGAGAAAACGACAGCTTTTCAATTGTATACTCCAAATGAAGACATAAATGCCAAACATGATACTAAAGTCTTTACAGGTAAAATAATTATTTAACATGAACAAAATATACCCATAAACTTGAATTTCTACTTACATTTTACCACCAGTTTTCGTTATTCGTTCATTTGTGAAGTACTTGTCTATCTCAAATTCATGTATTTGGTTTTGATGTTATATTTGTTATTCTCGTAGGATTTTGTCTGATGCTTGGTCCGTTTCTGTGTGTGTTAGTTACATTGTAGTGTTGTGTCGTTGTTCTCCTCTTATATTTATGCGTTTCCGTCAGTTTTAGTTTGTTACCCCGATTTTGTTTTTTGTCCATGGATTTATGAGTTTGAACAGCGGTATACTACTGTTGCCTTTATTTATAATATATTTTGCCACCAGAAATATCGACTTCCTTTTCACAGATCTGAACATTCATCATCCACCAAGCAGTCCATATTCAGTCTGTATGTTAATTCGGAAATAGGACACACCATTTGTTACAGTAAACAAATTCGTGTAGGTGATTGAAAACCCAAATCCATGACTAAAAGGATCTGCAGATGAAAAGATAAAAACAAAATAAAATTTTTAATTTGACCGTTCTGTTTTGTTACTGTGTCTTAATTTTTAAATAAATTTTCTTCTTCTCATTTCGTTATGCAAGAACCGTCGATCATGTTCTTTTTAAATAATTTCGCTCTTAAAGCAAGTTTTTTTTTAAATTATTTTACTAACAAAATATTTAAAAATTCGTTATACTGGTCAAGTAATATCTTAAGACCGTTTCATAATTCTGCTTTCAAGTGTTTAGTAGATTTTTTTTTCAAATACGAGGATTTTTTTATGTGCAAGAGTTTGATTGGAAGATTTCATGTCATCCATTAAAGAATGATTTACAAATGATTATCTTATAAGCCAGTAAAAATATACCAAAAAAATCGAGTTGATTTACGGCAAATTTGAAAAAAAGACTATCAACAAGTATGTGGCCATCCTACTCTCTATTTGCATTCAAAATGTCAAGATTAGACAATCATTAGATTATCTATGTTTTGAAACCATTTGAACAACGGTAGAATTTGTGACATTCACATGCATATATGTGGATAATAAACTGTGTTTGTAAAATTGTCTAGTATGCCCTTTTTAGCTCACCTGGCCCATAGGGCCAAGTGAGCTTTTCTCATCACTTGTTGTCCGTCGTCCGTCGTCCGTCGTCCGTCGTCCGTCGTCCGTCGTCCGTCGTCCGTCGTCCGTCGTCGTCGTCCGTCGTTAGCTTTTACAAAAATCTTCTCCTCTGAAACTACTGGGCCAATTTTTACCAAACTTGGCCACAATCATCATTTGGGTATCTAGTTTAAAAATTATGTCCGGTGACCCGGCCAACCAACCAAGATGGCCGCCATGGCTAAAAATAGAACATAGGGGTAAAATGCAGTTTTTGGCTTATAACTCAAAAACCAAAGCATTTAGAGCAAATCTGACATGGGGGTAAAATTGTTAATCAGGTCAAGATCTATCTGCCCTAAAATTTTGAGATGAATCGGACAACCCGTAGATAGGTTGCTGCCCCTGAATTGGTCATTTTAAGGAAATTTTGCCGTTTTTGGTTATTATCTTGAATATTATCATAGATAGAGATAAACTGTAACAGCAAAAATGTTCAGTAAAGTAAGATCTACAAATAAGTCAACAGGACCAAAATGGTCTGTTGACCCCTTTAGGAGTTATTGTCCTTTATAGTCAATTTTTAACCATTTTTCGTAAATCTTAGTTATCTTTTACAAAAATCTTCTCCTCTGAAACCACTGGACCAAATTAAACCAAACTTGGCCACAATCATCATTGGGGTATCTAGTTTAATTGTGTCCGGTGACCCGCCCAACCAACCAAGATGGCCGCCATGGCTAAAAATAGAACAATGGGGTAAAATGCAGTTTTTGGCTTATCACTCAAAAACCGAAGCATTTAGAGCAAATCTGACATGGGGGTAAAATTGTTTATCAGGTCAAGATCTATCTGCCCTAAAATTTTGAGATGAATCGGACAACCCGTAGATAGGTTGCTGCCCCTGAATTGGTCATTTTAAGGAAATTTTGCCGTTTTTGGTTATTATCTTGAATATTATCATAGATAGAGATAAACTGTAAACAGCAAAAATGTTCAGTAAAGTAAGATCTACAAATAAGTCAACAGGACCAAAATGGTCTGTTGACCCCTTTAGGAGTTATTGCCCTTTATAGTCAATTTTTAACCATTTTTCGTAAATCTTAGTTATCTTTTACAAAAATCTTCTCCTCTGAAACCACTGGACCAAATTAAACCAAACTTGGCCACAATCATCATTGGGGTATCTAGTTTAATTGTGTCCGGTGACCCGCCCAACCAACCAAGATGGCCGCCATGGCTAAAAACAGAACAATGGGGTAAAATGCAGTTTTTGGCTTATCACTCAAAAACCGAAGCATTTAGAGCAAATCTGACATGGGATAAAATTGTTTATCAGGTCAAGATCTATCTGCCCTGAAATTTTGAGATGAATCGGACAATCCGTTGATAGGTTGCTGCCCCTGAATTGGTAATTTTAAGGAAATTTTGCTGTTTTTGGTTATTATCTTGAATATTATCATAAATAGAGATAAACTGTAACAGCAAAAATGTTCAGCAAAGTAAGATCTACAAATAAGTCAACATGACCAAAATGGTCTGTTGACCCCTTTAGGAGTTATTGCCCTTTATAGTCAATTTTTAACCATTTTTCGTAAATCTTAGTTATCTTTTACAAAAATCTTCTCCTCTGAAACCACTGGACCAAATTAAACCAAACTTGGCCACAATCATCATTGGGGTATCTAGTTTAAAAATTGTGTCCGGTGACCTGGCCAACTAACCAAGATGGCTGCCATGGCTAAAAATAGAACATAGGGGTAAAATGCAGTTTTTGGCTTATCACTCAAAAACCAAAGCATTTAGAGCAAATCTGACATGGGGGTAAAATTGTTTATCAGGTCAAGATCTATCTGCCCTGAAATTTTGAGATGAATCAGACAACCCGTTGATAGGTTGCTGCCCCTGAATTGGTCATTTTAAGGAAATTTTGTTGTTTTTGGTTATTATCTTGAATATTATTATAGATAGAGATAAATTGTAAACAGCAAAAATGTTCAGCAAAGTAAGATCTACAAATAAGTCAACATGACCAAAATGGTATGTTGACCCCTTTAGGAGTTATTGCCCTTTATAGTCAATTTTTAACCATTTTTCGTAAATCTTAGTTATCTTTTACAAAAATCTTCTCCTCTGAAACCACTGGACCAAATTAAACCAAACTTGGCCACAATCATCATTGGGGTATCTAGTTTAATTGTGTCCGGTGACCCGCCCAACCAACCAAGATGGCCGCCATGGCTAAAAACAGAACAATGGGGTAAAATGCAGTTTTTGGCTTATCACTCAAAAGCCGAAGCATTTAGAGCAAATCTGACATGGGATAAAATTGTTTATCAGGTCAAGATCTATCTGCCCTGAAATTTTGAGATGAATCGGACAATCCGTTGATAGGTTGCTGCCCCTGAATTGGTAATTTTAAGGAAATTTTGCTGTTTTTGGTTATTATCTTGAATATTATCATAAATAGAGATAAACTGTAACAGCAAAAATGTTCAGCAAAGTAAGATCTACAAATAAGTCAACATGACCAAAATGGTCTGTTGACCCCTTTAGGAGTTATTGCCCTTTATAGTCAATTTTTAACCATTTTTCGTAAATCTTAGTTATCTTTTACAAAAATCTTCTCCTCTGAAACCACTGGACCAAATTAAACCAAACTTGGCCACAATCATCATTGGGGTATCTAGTTTAAAAATTGTGTCCGGTGACCTGGCCAACTAACCAAGATGGCTGCCATGGCTAAAAATAGAACATAGGGGTAAAATGCAGTTTTTGGCTTATCACTCAAAAACCAAAGCATTTAGAGCAAATCTGACATGGGGGTAAAATTGTTTATCAGGTCAAGATCTATCTGCCCTGAAATTTTGAGATGAATCAGACAACCCGTTGATAGGTTGCTGCCCCTGAATTGGTCATTTTAAGGAAATTTTGTTGTTTTTGGTTATTATCTTGAATATTATTATAGATAGAGATAAATTGTAAACAGCAAAAATGTTCAGCAAAGTAAGATCTACAAATAAGTCAACATGACCAAAATGGTATGTTGACCCCTTTAGGAGTTATTGCCCTTTATAGTCAATTTTTAACCATTTTTCGTAAATCTTAGTTATCTTTTACAAAAATTTTCTCCTCTGAAACTAATGGGCCAAATTAAACCAAGCTTGGCCACAATCATCATTCGGGTATTTCTAGTTTAAAAATTGTGTCCGATGACCCGCCCAACCAACCAAGATGGCCGCCATGGCTAAAAATAGAACATAGGGGTAAAAAGCAGTTTTTGGCTTATCACTCAAAAACCAAAGCATTTAGATCAAATCTGACATGTGGTAAAATTGTTTATCAGCTGGCTATACAACCCTTGCACAATCAACTGAATTTTGCAGAAATCATTAATAGGATAGATTGCCCTTATATGATAATTTTTTATTACTTTTTTGTTTTTTTTGGCAAAGGGGGAGCAGGGGGTTGCGCAACAACAAAACAACTTCACAACTTTCTCTTTACTTTGCATTTCTCGTTAGATAAATTTTACAAAATTCCCCCTTGAAACAACTGTCAAATTTAAACAAACTTGGTTTAAATCACCACTAGGATATCCAGGGACCACTGTGTATGATGACCCTGCCTGCACACATGGCTGAAATAAAACAGGTTTCAAATGCACTTTTTAGTATTATATCTCTGAAACTAAACGACAGTACAACAGTTGCATTTATCATGCATCAATTGTAAATAGAAATATCAGGTGATCGACACAGGGTCCTTGGACCCTCTAGTTTTCTTAAAAACTTTACTAAACAAATTTTTACCTGTCGACTTTCTTCATTTTTGTTTTTTTTAAGTTTAAAATGTATTACATCTTTTCAGGTTCGTATTGTTCAAATCTGTCGATATAGAGCAGGACTTCCTGTTTATAACCCAGTACTTTATTGAAGTTACAACTTCACCTTCTATAAATTGTCTTTTGGTTGTTTGTGTTTGAGAATACTGTCTCATTATCATGTGTTCCACAAGTTCAATCACTCAATGTCGATGTCAAAATAGCGATCTATGTTCTCTCTTGGTTCGTTAACTTAAATATATGCTTGAAAGAATAATATTATTGAGTTTTTCTCGATTTTTTTTTAAACTTTTGGTTTATTACATAGAAACTGAATCTTTACTTTGTGTCATTAATTAATGCCATATGAAAGAACGTAAAACCCAAATATGGTGCTGAAGACTATGCAGGTATGTCTATTCTCTCATTTTTCAACCATCGGTTTTTATCTTTTCTTACATTCGTTAATCATAGTTATCTTTAATTTGTAACGTTGTTACCGACTTCAGTTTTACATGCATCATCGACCAAGCACTCCATACTCAGTCTTCATGTAAAATCACACATGGGACACAGACATTGTTCTAACAACAAATTCGTGTAAGTGGTTGGAAAACTTATGAAGTGATTTTATTTGCTCTCCCTTCCTTGTAACTCTGTTGAAGATTTGTTTTGTTGTCAATTATATGGGAATAGTTATCAAAGGTACCAGGATTATATTTAAATACACCAGACGCGCGTTTCGTCTACATAAAACTCCTCAGTGACGCTCATATCAAAATATTTATAAAGCCAAACAAGTACAAAGTTGAAGAGCATTGAGGATCCAAAATTCCAAAAAGTTGTGCCGAATATGGCTAAGGCAATCTATGCATGGGATAAGAAAATCCTTATTTTTTTTCGAAAAATTCAAAGTTTTGAAAACAGGAAATTTATAAAAATGACCACATTATTGATATACATGTCAACACTTAATCGCTTAAGTGTTGGCTACTGGACTGGTGATACCCTCGGGGACGAAACGTCCACCAGCAGTGGCATCGACCCAGTGGTGTAAATAGTTATCAAAGGTAACAGGATTATAATTTAGTACGCCAGACGCGCGTTTCGTCTACATAAGACTCATCAATGACGCTCAGATCAAAATATTTATAAAGCCAAACAAGTACAAAGTTCAAGAGCATTGAGGACCTAAAATTCCAAAACGTTGTGCCAAATACGGCTAAGGTAACCTATTCCCTTGATAAGAAATTCCTTAGTTTTTCGACATATTTAATGTTTTGTAACAGGAAATTTATAAAAAAAAAAACATTTACGAGCATTTGATATCAAGCAAGATATGTAGACACTATACGATTAACTAGCAGTGTGCAGTTGATGTGAAACGACAAGTTAAGAGTACAATCAGCTTTGTCAGAGATTTTTGTTAAAAGTTATCGATCTCTGTTAATATCAAGATAAAGATCGAAATATAAAACAGTTTCATATAAGGGACATCGTCAGAATGAGTTAAATGACATATCTGAATTTCTAATTTTCCTTTTTTGGATAATTTGTTGCGGATTCAGATTTTTGAAAGTTTTGGTTCAAATTGTTTGCAGCTTTTCTAGATTTCTTTGGATTTCTTACCACGTCGATATATATTTTTACACATAGATTAAAAACTGTTATTTTGTGAAAGCTGCAAGTTGACTTCCTGTTGTCATTTTGGTGGTTTAAAATGTGGTAACTGTGTTTATTATGATATCCGACAACTTTTCATACTGTACTATCAAATCGTAAAGTGCAGATATTTGATTATTTGAACAAATTTCATACGTCATTTTTTTTCTTGAATCTTTCATATCAATTTGTATGATTTGTCATTATGTTTCGACTTGGAGAGTATAAATTAATCAAAATATCGCACATGTTTTCCATGCATAAGAATATACAATAAGATGTACATAAAAAAAAAGTCGTCATTTGGGTTAAGAACCCGGCGGCATGATTGAGAATAGCTCCATTCGTTAGTAAACTTGTATTTATTCTTTTAGGCTATAATAAGAATGAATTTATCACATTTAGAATTAAACAATGAAACACAAGACCAGCCTACAGAAGGTGAAGTCAGCACTGTCAAGGAAACGACAGTTCATCAAAAGAATACTACAAATGAAAACATAAAAGAAGATTCTGTAACTGAAAACTATACAGGTGAACATATGGACACTAAGAATAATTTTATATTGGTCTGTTAATTTCCCTTTACTTATTTATTTTTGTGCGTTCACTTTTCCTCTCACCTGTTTTAAGCAGTAACAGTTAATAGTCTATTTGTCCATGATGACCGGTTTACTTCTATTATCGTTTTTGATTCCATCTTTTATGATTTGCTTCTTTCTTTCAAATATCGGTTCGTTCCTACACATCAACCCCCCTCCCCCCCCCCCCAAAAAAAAAACCCGAAACCAACAAACTGATAAGGTACTATGTATTATTTGTAAAAATACACGTATTTGATAAACAAACTAATGTAGACCAAACAAACCTAACGCTCAACTTGAAAACTAAAATATTTTTGACTTGTTGGAGGCATTTCCTGAAAGTTGTGTTAGCTTCAACATTGTTTAAAACCTAACTAAATATTCAATCGTAATGAAAGGTATACATATCACAATGTTTTTCATTCCCCCTTAGTATATATCCCCTAAGTTAAATGACAGGTTATCTATGGAGTTTTGGGGTTGTTTTTTTTTTTTTATCTAAAAGGGGAATTGGCTACGATATATATACATAAAAAATGTTCGATCATTAATGAAAGTGAAAAAGTTGTATATATAATGGAAACATAATTCGCTTTTATTCAATTTTTGTCAAAATTGTCTGAAAAACACCGCTTGTTATTTATTCACTAATATGACCCCATTTAATCCGTATCCATGTTAGCTTCAATTTAACCGATAAGCTGGAGATGGGTTTCGCAGTTATTAATCGTGTTCAGCTATTAAAAGGAAAAGAATTTTAACATGGAAAGTAAATCAAAAGTGAACCGTTTATGTGCTTGCTTTAATCGATAAGAAATCGTTCTCATACAGATAAAAAACAATGATGATTTTTATCCTATAACATAATTCAAACAGACCTAGAAAAGTCCAATTGTACGGGGTCGCTATGTGTTTATATTTATGTTTATATTGATATCGGGCAATGTGACCGTCAGCAGTCTTCAGATGTCACCTCGATGGTAAATTAGATAGATTATAGACTAAACTATACTCGAAATGCCGCCATGTATAATCGAGTCAATGCATTGTTAATTTCTTATTTCAGACTTATTGTAATTCGGACATAAGTTTCAGTACTAGAATGTTATACATCAAATATAAGAACTGAAGTGAAATCGGTGAATATAGATTTGAAAGCTAATACCCCTTTAGTTCGACCAAGTAATCCATAATTAAAAACGACTTCATTTTTCATTCCTTTGACACATTCCCCATTTCCATTCTCAATTTTATTCAACTCAAAGGGACGCACAACAAAAGTGTCCACTACATATAATTATGCTTTGAAAAATTACAAGTAGATTCAAAATAAGATTCCCTGTAAACAGTTAATTTGTACTTACTTGTAGCATTGTTTTTTTTTACTTTATAGTTAGCAGTATATACAGAAAGGAGCTGGGTAAACAGATAACAACTACCTTGAGCACTGATTCTAACGAAGAATTATCGTCAAATGTCAGTCAGACCGTCAACACCAAAGACAATGACACTCTTTCGACTTGTAAGTTGATTCTCTCGTCTTCACAATTAATGGACATGCAACTTAGGTGTGATGTTAGCCGCACTCCCCTTTGTTGCGTCAAAAATATTAAGTTTATGATTATAAAATGTATCAGTTAGTGTAGGGGAGTTACCAATTTTGTATGCCATGATATTATGTCTTCAAGCTGTGAGTTCACAAAACCTAACGAACATGAACATTGTTACTGTTTCTTGTTAAGAGAATGAACTCTTATCTACAATTAATACCAATTCAACATGTAATACATACAATCTCAAGATGTCATTTCAGCAGAAAATTAATATTTATGTAGCTTGTTTTGACCTTTGAAACACTTAATTTAGCATAAGGTTAGTTTTTTAATTATCAATTCTAAAATTTGTTTCCTTATTGGTTGTTTGTAATGTTTTGTTTAGTTTTTAATGCGGTTATTATTTCAAACAACATTAACAGTTTGCATAAAAAGTCAATTCGAGTAAGGAAAACCAGTTGTCTCTATGCCAACAGATAAAAGGGAAAAACAGTCGAAAATTAAGCTGAGTCATGCTTTGTTGGTTGTTTTGTTTTCAAATCACAAAAACACTGAACTCCGTAGAAATTTCAAAACGGATAGTCCCTTATAAAATGGCAAAATCAAAAGCTCAAACACATCTTACGAATGGATAAAAACTGTCATATTCTTGACATGGTTGAGGCATTGTCTTATAAAGAAAATGGTGGATTGAACCTCGTTTTATAGCTAGCTAAACCTCTCATTTGTATTACGTCGTCGCATCAAATTACTTGACAACGATGCGTTAACAAAACAAACTGACATTATAGGTAAAAATATCAGAATTTCAGCAGTCAACATAGAATATAATCTAAAGGTGTGGTTGTTGAGGTAAAAAAAACTATGTTTAACTTGTAGTATTATTGAGGATTCCTGGTATCCATTTTTAATATTATACTCAAATATATATAAATAATTGTAAACAGTTGTTATGTTAGATAACAATTAATCTCTAATATCCAATTAACTATAATAATAATAATAATAATTACTAGAACACACCCGTGATATCACGGGTCCGTGACTGAATTAAAGTATATAACTATGCGCAAGCCTTATTCTAGTATTAGTATTGTCATCTGATAATAAAGTCATGCCAATTATAAGATACACAGTTTTTCTCTGCTTTCAAATCTTTCTGTTTGAACCCGTCGAACTGGAACTAATCAATTATTGGTAATATTAATTATTTGGAAAACAAAAGTCCTGGAATGGAGTATTTTTTAATCAACAGCATTGTCCTCTATTAGTTATAAATAAAGTTGAATTCTTTGATTCGCTGTTTTACATCATGCCCACTAACATATTGAAAACTGTACCTATACGGCTTATTTTTAGTCCAGATTTTTAGTATTCGTAGTGTTATCTTAGAAAGTCTTACTGATTAAAATATTACAATAGGTAACAATTTGACAATTGATTATGACCCGTGTATATAGCATATTAATCCTGAATACACCGTTTGGTGGTGCGCCTGTCAGATGTGAAACGTACAGATAAGGTAATAGGTAACAGGTGAATATACTATTGGTATCGGTATCGGACTCGACCCGTAACTTCTTAATTATTGGCAATATTAATTACGTGGAAAACAAAAGGGCCTGGAGTGGTGTAATTTTTAATCTACACCATTATGACCCGTGTATATAGCATATTAATCCTGAATACACCGTTTGGTGGTGCGCCTGTCAGATGCGGAACGTGCAGATAAGGTAATAGGTAACAGGTGAATATACTATTGGTATCGGTATCGGACACGACCCGGAACTTCTTAATTATTGGCAATATTAATTACGTGGAAAACAAAAGGGCCTGGAGTTGTGTAATTTTTAATCTACACCATTATGACCCGTGCATTTAGCATATTAATCCTGAATACACCGTTTGGTGGTGCGCCTGTCAGATGTGGAACGTGCAGATAAGGTAATAGGTAACAGGTGAATATACTATTGGTATCGGTATCGGACTCGACCCGGAACTTCTTTTAATTATTGGCAATATTAATTACGTGGAAAACAAAAGGGCCTGGAGTGGTGTAATTTTTAATCTACACCTTTGTACTATATTAGTTATATATAAAGTTGAATTCTGTGATTCGTCGTTTTTACGTGATGACGGCTAACAAATTGGACCTCGTAATTTTAGTATTATAGATACATGTTCTTATGATGAGTCCAGCTTTCGGTATGTCAAAATGAAGCAATGTTCAGCATTCATATTTTTGTAGTAACACAGACTAATGAAATAAAGGCAGATTTGTATGTTACACGGCCAAAGGAAGTTACAACTATCAAGTCCTACACAGATAATACCACAGACAGGAATATAGGTAATTACCGAGTATTCATTTGTATATATTGCGTATTAGTTTGTGTGGGTTTCTTGGATATTAGGTTATGATCAGAGGAAAAAACACATGTAAAAACATAGGGGTTGTAAGGCAAAATACTTCACTAAATGCCAAAAGGAACAGCGCTAGCAAGACGACATATTTGGTTGGGAAAGTTATAAAAACCGTAGATCCATTTTCACAATATGCTTAAGGATGTTATATTATACTTGTTGAGTGTATAAATTAATTCAGGTGTCTTATATATGTAAAGAAACAGCATTTCAACAATGTTTAAGGACATAAAAATATCTGCATGTATTGCAATGTTACTCATACGTGTTTCTCGATTTTATATGGATTTAGATCGTCGGTTTTGCTGTTTGAATGGTTTTACACTGCCAGTAATGTTCGGCCAATAATAATACCTTCCTGTTCAGTGTGAGCCAAGGCTCCGTGTTGAATGCCGTACTTTGGCCTATAATGATTAAACTTTACAAATAATGACTTTGATTGAGAGTTGTCTCATCGGCACTCATACCATATCTTCTTATATCTATATATTGACATTTATCAGGCCACAAAGGTAGATCTCAATCGACTTACTATTGCAAACCTAGACCGCACGCTTAGTAGTGCTTGATCTAGGAAGGACTCATTTGGGAAAGATTCGGGTTGTACAACTAACAGTCTTTGTTGTAATTCCTTTAACTTCGTCAAATCTAAAAATCTAGAATTATACCAGTTTAAATCGCACTGTTCAGGTGGATGTATAAATACTCAGCCACGTTGTACCTGCTAAATTATTGAATTGTACTAGTTCATGTCGCACATGACTATCTGTTTTTTATGCATATCTATATAGTCTCTGTTGTAAATTTTTAATCTACGTCATTGAAAATTTAACATTATACAAGCGTTGTTCGGTTTCTATTGAATAATTTTAAAAGATCAGTTCAGTTGTTTATCATCATCATAACGTGTGCTAGTAGTATTTTATGTTTCATTGTACATTATTACTTTTACTGTTTTCTATTTTGATAGTTGCATTCGACGTGGCTCGATCCATATACATCTCGTCATTGTGTTATAGTGCTATGGTGAATTTTGTATTCTTGTTTTTGTATTGCGAATGTGCTTTGTCGGAATGCCCTTTTGTTTTGTTTTGTTTTGTTTTTATAATTATAAAGATTATAACACAATTCTTACTGCTGTAACACTTTTTTTTATGTTTTTACCTATTATGTGTGTTTGTTTTGTTTACACATCGTGATCTATATTATGGAATTGTATACAAGTGAGAGGTTTAGTAAGCAATACAACCAGATTGAATCCACCCTTTTCGACAAACGGTTTAGCCTGTACTAAGTCAGGAATATGACAGGTGTTATCATTCGTTTGATGTGTTTGAGCTTTTGATTTCGCTATTTTATTAGGGATTTTCCGTTCTGAATTTTCGTCGGAGATCGATATTTTTTTATTTTTTTTTACAACAAATAAATATTCTTTATTCTTTAAATTGCTTGTTACAACTTTACTTCATTGTCCAAGCTTCAATAAAGTATCCCTGTGAAATATTTTCTGAGTATCCAGGAAAATACACAGAATATGATAAAATATAAACATTATTTTTTTTCCATCAATTAAATCAATCTTTTTAACTTTATGAAAAATACGTTTTGAGATACTGTTTTGTTCTCATTCATAAACCTTCGTAGCTCCTTTATAAACATAGCATACACATCTAAAAATTTCAGTTTTTGCTCGGATACATAGTACGGATTGTGAATACAAAAACCTAGTATTGTCAAGAAATAATTAAAATCGCTATACCCTTGATCTGATATTTTGTATCCAAATACTCTCTGTTTTGCTAATATCTTGTTTTGAAAATTAATTTTTGCTAAAAGATAATGTACTTTCTCCAAAAAGATCGATATTTTTGATATTTTCAATTTTTGTCAGTTGAATTAGAATAGTTTGATACGATTCATTTTATGTCATGGTAATCAACCTTATAAAGTATATCTCTATTTTTTTATGGTCATATCAAATATTTTTTTTTTATATTGTGGTGTTGTTTTGTATACTTTTCATGTGTATGCATATATATAAAATATCATCATTCTTCTAATGTATATTTGATTGGAAAATAAAAATATACATATCAGGGTCGTGAAACAATTAAATTGAGAACTATCTACTAAAGAATTAAAAGAGTACTTTACTGTGAGGGATATCTCAAACAAGGTGAAAGTCATATTTTTGATAAGTACTTTCCATCATGCTTGTTGTCAAATGCACATGCTGTTTATAGATTATTACATGGCATTTTCCATATGGCCCTGGTATCAGCCCTAGACTCCCATATCAAGCCAGAGGGCTTTAGCCCGAGGGCTTGATATGGGTCGTGGGCTGATACCATGGACCATATGGAAAATGACATGTCATAATCTATTTATCAGATATTTTCAAGCAGGAGAAAACAAATAGCTTACACCTAATTATGTTTGATATTTCATCAAAAATCAAAAAGATATTTAACAAAAAAAAAAAGATAAATGTATCACTGTGAGTTAAAAAAAAGTTCGTATCACAGTAGGTTAACAACGTTTTGTGAAAAGTTTCAGAAATAATTAACAATAAATATACTAATTCTAAGAATTGCAAATATTAAACGACTTTAAAGTGTTACATTACAAATGTTAAAAAATGCTTAGGAAGAATCCTATATCGCTACTCATTCCAATGTGGCGTCATATATTTTCTAAATTCCTCATGACGTCAAAATTTTACGGGAACTTTTGTGATTTTCACTGTTGATTTCTACTTTTTTCTTCTACAGCACATTTGTAACTTTTTAAATTTCTTTTCATTGTGTTCAACTTGTTTACAAATAGCCTTTGATTGACAGGTTACCGGAAGTTAAACTCGGGGGCTTGATATGGATTTCGAGGGCTGATATCGATATCGGCCCTGAGGGCTGATAACCAACCTTGACTTCCGGCTATTATTGGCCATGCAAAAACGTACATATCAGTACAAAATATGTGATAAATACAATTAATGTGCTATTAATATATGCGGTTTCTTGTATTTCAGATGATTCGTCTGGACTGACTAATATACATGTATCGACAATTATCGGAGGAAGTATCGGCCTAGTCGTGCTTTGTATCGTCATATTCGTTGTCTTTCAATTAAAGAAAAAAAGGGCATTAGCAGAGACAGCCATTTATAGTTATGTGAATGCTGTATATCAACCGCCTGAAAGCCAAAACAACGAAAATGAACTTATATTTACAGAATAGTTGGTTTGCCTTGAGTATATCAATATGGCGACAAAGTTAATACAAGGTTCAGATCATCTGCATTATATGTTTCTATTTTACTTTGAAAAAGGATTTTTTTGCCCCACTAGAAGTGTATTATGTTTTCTGGTCTGTGCGTCCGTCTCTTCGTTCGTCCGTCCGTCCGTCTGTCCCGCTTCAGGTTAAAGTTTTTGGTCAAGGTAGTGTTTCATGAAGCTGAAGTCCAATCAACTTGAAACTTAGTACACATGATCCTTATGATATGATCTTTCTTGTTTTAAAGTCAAATAAGACTTTTGACCCCAATTTCACGGACCACTGAACATATAAAATGAAAGTGCGAGTTCAAGGTTAAAGTTTATGGTCAAGGTAGTTTTTGATGAAGTTGGAGTCCAATCAACTTGAAACTAAGTATACATATTCACTATGATATAAGCTTTCTAATTTTAATGCCAAATTAGATATTTACCCAATTTCACGGTCCATTGAACATGGAAAATGATAGTGCGAGTGGGGTATCCGTGTACTTTGAACACATTCTTGTTAATGCTATATTTAGTTTGTTTTATTCTAGATTGTTTAGATTTAGTATTAGTGACTCTTATCTACTCAAAGTGAAAATGGATTGGAACAAGGTGAATCATTGTTCTCAAGACTTTTGTAATTTGGAACAATAAAAAAAATATGAATCAATATTAATGTAGCAGCAATTGAAAAACATTATCACACTGATGCAAAAGATATGAGAGGGCCACTCAAAAAGAGGGACTAAAGATACCAGAGGGACAGTCAAACTCATATATCGAAAATAAACTGAGAACGTCATGGCTTAACATGTCTTTAATACCCCAGTCCCACTAGGCCACGATCGCACTACGATCTGTGAAAAAAATGCAAATTTTAATGATCGTAGTACGATCGTGTAGATCGCAGTAAGGTCGTATCACGGTCGTGACGAGGTCTTCAAGATCGTGATGAGCGTGACAAACTTTGAACATGTTTAAAACAATCGTGGTGCGGTCGTGGCGAAATCAGGTCGTAGTAGAAGCGTAGTGAGAGCGTACTAAGATCGTAGTAAGATCGCAAAGGTCGCTGTACCATCGTAGTGAGAGCGTAGCGAAAGCGTGATTCTATTCGGAGAAACTGCGCTACGATCTCACAGCGACGTTATTACGACCTCACTACGACCATCACGTACTCACCGCGACCTAACTACGCTTCCACTACGACTATACCACGCTGTTCACGACTATAGTACGATTCTAGCACGCCCTTGCCGTCCTCATCACGCTCTTCTTACGACATGACTACGTTCATACTACGACCATTATTCTCATTGTCTTTTTCCCATAAAATATATTAATTCTCTCCAGGTTTTGTTTGTCTGTATGGAATTGGGACTTCTTGTCCATTTTTTCTAACGGCTCAACATGCTTCTTGTTTTCATATAGATTAGACCGTTGGTTTTCCCGTTTGAATGGTTTTACACTAGTAATTTTTGGGGCCTGTTATATCTTGCTGTTCGGTGTAAGCCAAGGCTCCGTGTTGAAGGCCGTATCTTGGCCTATAATTGTTACTTTTAAAAATTGTTACTTGGATTGAGAGTTGTCTCATTGGCACTCATACCACATCTTCCTATATCTATTGACACATCTGTTTCATATCTGCTATCGTTCACTAAAATATTGTCATTTCAGCTTTATGGACCAGCAATAGGTGGTAATTTAGGTCGGATTGGTCGGTCCGACATCTCTACTTGATCAAGATTCGTTACTATCAGAGCTCCATTTGCCTCTACATCAACCCTAACACCACGCCCACGTGTTCTAGTAGATTTTTGTTGCATGACTGTATTTTTTTTTCGAGAAATCTACGTATTAATCAGAAATAGAACTGAAGGAATGATACTGTATTGATATGGAACACGATTTTGATGTTATTGTTGAGACCGTATTAAGATCGCGGTTTGAACGTCGTGTAATCGTGGTAAGAACGAGCTATAATCGCAGTAGAAGCGTGGTAAGATCGTGTTGCAATCGGATAACTCGTGGTATGGTCGTAGTGAGAACGTGATGAGCGTAGAAAGATCTTGATAAGCGTAGTAAGGTCGCAGAATAAGTGCGATGAGAACGTGTAATAATCGTAGCGAGATCGTTGTAGAAGCGTAAAGAGGACGTAGTAGCATCGTGAAAGCAACGAAAATTTACATTTTCATGCCGCTCATACCGAGACCTCACCACGATCTGAATTTAATTTAGATCGCGGTGAGCGTGGTGCGATCGTGGTCTAGTGGGACTGGGGCTTTACTTAATTAAAATCGCAAACCATCGATCGCTACGATAGATCAAAGTGTGCAAAATCAAAAAATGATTATTTATCTCAATTCATTATTTGGCAACAAATATAGTTTTACAATTATACTCAAATACAATAATCTTGTACCCTTTATTGAACATATATTAGAAGATTGTTTTTACTTCACATAACCTTCGAGTGTGGTTTCGAGAGCAAGAGCTGGTCTTTATTTTATCTAATTATTTGACGAACATTCATACGAAAAAGGTAACTTAAATACGGTACCTTGATATTTTGTATTTTTACTACACGTATCTTACTTTATTTAACATGTTGGTCCCTCTATCAAACATTGTTTTACTTAAAAAAGGGGATATACAATCAACTTTATCTTACCTCCTATACATTTCTAGGAATATGATTGGTTAAAAGCGTCCGCGTGAAGACCTTGTATATTTGATATTAGGTTAGTAGGGAGGCGGGGCTTATTTCATACACGGTTAGTAGTAGAGTTACGTCCCTTTATATTCCATATTAGGTAGTAGGGGGCGGGGCATATTTCATACGAGGCTAGTAGTGGTGTTACGTCCCTTTATAAAAACAAAACGGAACTGAGAAAAAGATCTTTCAACAGGTTTCAACAGACGAACATAATGACTAAGATTGAAAAACATTCATTAAACACATTTAAACCTTATTAAATTCTCCCTCGCCATGCTCGTCCGAATTTAAAACATTTCTTTACTAAATCCTTGGTATAATAAATAAAACAAAACTCTAGATAGAGGTTTAGTTGCTCGCAGTAACTTCGTTTTTCTTTTCTAGTAAGCAATGTTTAATAACATTATAAACCAACATAATATAAATACAAACAATATATATGTACACATTCTTATGACACAATAAACTGCAAAAACTGTCGTAGTTACTGTGAGCGAGCACTTTCGATAAATGACACCCGCAAATTTTCTTTATATAATATAACGGGACCCCACCTTTTAAACCGCCAAAGTATTTCACGTGCATATTTTACCCATCTATATATGTAGGACTTGGAACCGCGATGGTACTCCGAACTGCGATGGTCACGCTGAAGTGCGATGGTATACGCTGAAGTGCGATGGTTAACACGCTGAAGTGCGATGGTGACATTATGACGTTAACTTGTTGATATCTACGCTGAAGTGCGGTGGTGGTTACGTTGTAGTGCAATGGTCTTCCTGTCACATTGAGTAAAAAATAAAAGTTTAATTACGAACATGTAAAATGAAATCAAATTAATTAGATTTTACAAAAATAGCTGCTACAATGTAGCCTCGCGTTTGGAAGATCTTTTAATTTCCGTTCAAGTCAAACGAAAGATTTTAATTTTGATTTTTTTTAATGTAATTTTAAATTTGCCAATTTTCCGATTATCACGCAGGAATATAGAGTCAGATCTAAGATGCTCAAGGGTGAACTGAACAAAAAAAAATGAGCGTGTATGTCTATACGGTAACACTAAGCAGGGTTTATGTTATGACAAAACTTAGAAATTGATAACAACAATTATTCCTATTTATTATTTTAGGAAGTACACGTAGGGAGCAGTCAGGGTAATTTCGGCCTACTTTGTTTCAGGCAATAATCACTGTAACGGTAATAAAAAAAGACTAGAGCGACGGTGGTTTTACAAATCAGGATTTATCTCGAGATTAAACAACATTAACAAAAACATTGCTAATACTCTCAATTATTTTTTTTTTTTTATTAAATTGTCTACATAAAATCACGTGAAGCTTTGTTACTTAATGATAATTTAACATCAATATTTAAAATTATATCAGTATACTTTATTTCAGTTGAATCATTATCGTGCGACATTATTCCGAACATAGGATAACCCATTCGCTGATCAAATTCATCTTTCAGCCCGTTGCTCCCCTTATTTTGCTGCCTGGCATGGTTAAAAATATTTTTGTAACATCGACATGTTATGCTCAAATCAGTTTGGGACTTAAATCGTTCGTTTTTTTCTTTTTCCTTTCATTTCCTTTGTGAGCATGAAACCTTCGAAAGGACCATCGTACTTCGGCGTGGACCATCGCACTTCAGCGTGACCATCGCACTTCAGCGTCCCCATCGCACCTCCGAGTCCTACATATTTATAAACAAAACAAGAACTTGTTATACAACTACTCTTACTAACCAGCCTTGAACTTATAAATAGTATAACTATACCACAGGGGAAAAACCCCAAGTCTCAACGAAAAGAAATTTTTTTAACAAGTTGTTATCGTTGGCTATTGTTCTTGTAGGATAAATGGAATTAGTTTCTTAATGCTAACAGTATTGAAGACTGGCTTGCTCATTTTGATAGATCACAAGACTTAGTATAATTTTACACGTTAAGATAGTCGGTAAGATAAATTCGTCACATAGTGTGCTTGTGACGTAATACGGTATATATGGGGTCAGTAAATTCCATATTGGGATTCGAGCTTTGCTCTCACCCCATATGGAATTAACTGACCCAATATATACCGTTTTAGGTCACTAGCACACTATCTAACTAATACTATTCTCCACTTGCAATACTACACAGACAGATCGTTTTCAATAATCTGTCAATCACCTCTATTGCGTTTTCCGCAACATGATTCGCATTCCAAAATCTGAAACAACTTTTATTCAGTCTTGAGTAGGTTTTACTAGGCCTTCGAATGGTACCCCGATTTCTAGCTAGAAATTCAAATTAGGATTTGTTGACAAATATAACAATGAGTTATAGTTAAAACAATATAAGCAATATCCTTTTTTGTGGAACATTAACGGATTAACGTTTTTTTCATGATGTTACAAATAGAACACATTTTGATTTTCTAGGAAAATTCAAGAAAACTTTTATCCCCGTATTTACATCAAACCTTCTACTATAATTGTAAAGACAAACCACAGGCACTTGTTTCTGTCAATGTGGGGTTTACTATCCATACCAGTACAAAAAAAAACACAAGGTAGCTAACGGAAATTTTCAATGTGTTCGCTTCAACCAATATTTTTTAATTTCCCTTGATTTGTTCACAAATAAAAGTACACCAGTCTGTCGGTAATTGATTTTTCTTTACAATGAAACAACTTTCACGTACCTTGAGAATACCCCTCAAACAGAATAACACACTTCAGATGAGAATTATTGACCTTTTTCCAGACCATTGAATTTGTAAGGACTTAACTTCCGGTAAACGTAGGAAGTTAATATAACTGTGCAATCCCATTGGTTTAATTCATCTGGTTACCTGTTTATTTATACTAGTTACCAGTAACCAGAAAAATGTGACCAATGGGATTACACAGTTATGTTAACTTCCTAAGTTAACCGGAAGTTAAGTCCTTATATTTTTTGTTCACCAGACACCCGCTTAGTCTACAATGTATATAAGATTCATAAATAAAGGCAACAGTAGTATACCGCTGTGCAAATTTCATAAATCGATAGAGAAAAAAAAACGAATCCGGGTTACAAACTATTATATAAAAACTGAGGGAAACGTATCAAATATAAGAGAACTACAACACAACAGAGACCCAACACCGAAACGTAACACACACAGAAACGAACTATAATGTAACAATGGCCATTTTCCTGACTTGGTACAGGGCATTTTATGAACAAATGGTGGGTTGAACCTGGTTTTGTGCATGCCAAACCTCCCGCTTTAATTGTAATGTTATTATAACATTAAAATGACAACATTACACTACAGGGTTACAATAAATAAACAGATAAATGGGAGAAAATATAGGGCAGAGAAACAAACGAATAATAGCCATCCAAAGGTAACAGGTTAAAAAATATTTTTATACACCAAACGCGCGCTACGTCCACACAAAACTATGCTCAGATGTAAAAAGTTTGAAAACCATAACAACTACCAAGTTGAAGATCGCCGAGGACCAAAAGTTCCAAAAAGTTGTAAGGCCAGGGTTATCCGCCTGAGACAACAACATCATTATTATCAAGAATAATACATAGTTTTGCAAACAGTAAATTTTATAAAATGACTATATAATAGATATACATTATTAAACTGAATTGGTGACTAGCTATAGAATAAAAAACGAAAACATTACAAAATCACAGCCCTGTTAGCCATAGTCAATGCAACGCCCAAAGTGACGTCACATATAAATTTCTAAAATGTGTTCCGAAAATTAAGAGAATTTGGATGAAATTCAAGAATAGATTTGTATGACTCATCTAACTTATATTAATAACAGTGAAAATTATAATACTAATTGTATTATCTAGCTTTGTGGTTGTTTCTTCTGATCAAACTGCAAACCAAATATATAGTGTAAATTTCGTTGATCCAAAATTACATCTACCAAATGAAATGGATGAGTAGTTATCCCCGAATACAACACAATAATACAACAGAAAAAATACGATTTACAACTACAAACGTTAAAACATTTGAAAAAATCCGATGACAACAAACAAAACATCGAACCCCAACAAATTAATTTGGGATGGATAAGTACCGTGCCACATCTCAAAGCAATACGAATTCACACTCAGCAAAACAGTCACATAGTCACATATAAGAGTTTTTAGCACAGTTGTAAGACAGATCAATTACTAAGTTGAATGGATGTGAACATGGCAAACAGGTAGAATGTCGAGTTGACATCTTTAAAAGGGCCACACAATTTCATTGGTGAGCAAAGAAACGCTTTAAAGTGTATACCAAGTTCAAGAATGACTTACTTATAATATTAAGTCATAATTTTAGTGGTCCTTACTATAATACTCGGGATAAAAGTTTGATTTAGAGTAAATCTTTTCTGTGTCATTTGGTCTCGTGTAAAGAGTTGTCTCATTGGCAATCACACCACATCTTCCTTTTGTTAAACTCATGGTTCAATACATATCGGAAAATGTATTGCTAACTGGTTATCTTTAATCACGTACAGTTCTACATCCTGCTTATTTTGAATTAACATGTGGCATGTTTTTTCATACTGCTTAATATGATGTATTTACACTACATCCGTTTGACTAGTACGTAAAGTGACATGTTCATGTAGTTGATCAAATCTTTACCTGTTGGTTATTGGAAGATAATCCTTGTTGGGAATAATATGACATTTCCTTATTTCTATCAACGTAAGGAAATAACACATACATTCAGAAACACTAACATAGAAATAGCTAGATGTTCATAGAGATATATTAACTATGAGATAAATGGTCGACCAATAACCAAATTGGGCCATGTTATAATTTTTTTGTAGGTACATATACCTTTCATTTGGTTGACAGCTACATTTTCCTACGCATCTGTATCCGAAAAGGTTCTGTGGACATTGTATACACTCTTTGTTTTGTTGAGCATTAAAAGTAAAACCGTTTGGACACTCTAAAACAGAAAAAGTCGTCCGCCTACATGCATATTGTATTAACAAAACAAAATATTAGATGCATCGAATTATTTAAATCACTCAAAAATACTGTAATGTTATTTATTTAGTACACATTTGGCTATCCTATCTTGTAAATAACCATTTGAAATAATACTACCATTGCCTTTTTAGGTCGGTACAAGCATTCATAGACTCAAGAGCAATAGAACTTATAGTTGAGAGCAATAGAACTTATAGTTGAGAGCAATAGAACTTATAGTTGAGAGCAATAGAACTTATAGTTGATGTTTATAACCTAGCAATAAGGGCGACAGTAGTATACCGCTGTTTAAAAGTTAGAAATCGATTGGGAGGAAACAATGCGGGCAATACCATCATACATTTGTATAAAACAGATATTGATCACTCTCATGATAAATTAAAAACGGTTTACCTATTTAGTTTTCTGATAATTTTTTAATACTATCATGACTACTAGGACATCATTCTGGAACTTTGAAAGAAAAAAAAACACTTCAATTTGCGTTGATGTCACTTCTGAGCGTCACTAGTTTGTTTTATGTTGACGAAACACGCGTCTGGCGAGTTAAATCTTAAACATTGGTACCCTTTTTAGCTACTATTTGTGTGTTTCTCTGTCCTTTATGTTCTCCCATTTATTTGTATTGTAGTCCTTTCGTGTAATATTGTCATTTGAATGTTATATTTAACATTGCCATAAAAGCGGGAGGTTTGGCATGCAACAAAACCAGGTTCAGCCCACCATTTTTTTTAACCAAAAAGTCCTGTACCAAGTCAAGAAAATGGCCATTGTTATATTATAGTTCGTTTGTGTGTGTGTTACATTTTAATGTGGTGTTTCTGTTGTGTCATAGTTATCTCTGATATTTGATGTGTTTCCTTTAGTTTTAGTTTTACTACTGTTGCCTTTATTACTTAATCCAGAAAAGCGCTTCCAACGTATCAAATTTATAATGTGTTGTTTACATTTTTTTACAACACTGGATCGATAGCGCTGCTCGTTGACTATCAGACCCAGAGGGTATAATCAGCTTATAGGTCAATACATCGGACCTGACATGACTTTTAAGAAACCTTTCTTAAATTGTCCAATTATAAACTGAAAAATTAATTAAGAAACTAAGTTTTTAACTACTTTCGTCAAACTTTACCTGGAATTGATTTTTCCTGTTTCGGTTTTATTTTAGCACATTTCTGTCATTTAGCTCTTCAATTGTTTCGATCTTATACATCTTTGCATTTGGTTCGATTATTCCTGATTAAGGTTAATAAAAAAAATCGTTTAGAACGAATGAAATTTACAAGTGTTGTTTTAAATTTTTTAATTGTGCATTTCCTGGGTAATGCTGACATTAATTAAATAAAATCTCAGATCACCCTGGCTTCAAGTGAATATCATGTTATTCAACCGTTAGTTGTTTACGTTTTATGTTGTTTGTGTATTCATCCTTTTATCAATGGTTAAGGATACCACTCTGTGATGAATGTTTTTGCGTGGTTTGTGCTGTATTTTAGTCGCGTAGTGTTGTCATTTTAACGATATATATATCATTGTCATAAAGCGGACGGTTTGGCTAGCTATTTAACCATGCTCAACCCACCAGTGTTTTTTTTTTTCTTTCAAATGTTCTATATCAGCCAGGATATGGCAGTTGTTATCAAATAGTTTGTTTTTATGTTTGTTGGCGGGTTGTTAGTTTTTGTTGCACTTCAGGGTTCCTATTGTTCCTTTGTTTACCACTTGTGATTGGTGTGTTTCTCTCGGTTTCAGTTTGTGGCCCGGATTTGTTTTCTGTTAATCAATTTATGACTTTAAAACACCGTTAAACTACTGATGCCTTTTTTAAATCTTCTCAAATTTTAAAATTTAGTAAAAGAGTTGAGATGGTTATTATAGTTTTTTTTCAGGATGAGGTATGATAGTGACACTAGTGTTGTTGTTTTGCTGTTAAATGCATAATTAAAGACCTGAAGCAAATATTTAAGTCAAAATTCTAACCATATATTTACTGATATCTTCGGTGTCATTCGGTTTATCGAGAGAAATGATCGTGAAAGAATATCTAACGGCGGTCAAGTATTGAGAGACGATCGTGAAAGACATTTAATCGAGAGGACATATGAAAGATCAGTAAATATTCTAATTTAATTAATTACACAGACAAATTTACTACAAAATAAAACTGTCTGTCAAAATGGTTTAACATTATGATCAGTATGTGAGAATATCCAATTTCAAAAGTACATAGTTTTTACAAAATAACAAAAGGCAGATTGCTTCTCGACATTTCAATGACATAAAAAATGTAAACAAACACGATTTTTTCACAAATTCGACTAGATAAACTACTTTTATCCGAGTAAGGGCATTCTATTTGAATTAATCAAATGGTTCTCATAGTTTTTTTGTATAAATATAATCTGAAACTTGGTAAATAAAGAACTATTTACACAAAATTGATTTTTTCGGATCGTGAAAGATGACGTACCGCAATTTTGAAGATCGTGAAAAGGATCGTGAAAGATCTGATGATACGAAGACGTTCAAATTATTCTTCAATTATAATTAATATTTGTTATTGTTATTGGTATTGAGAAAAGCTAGATAGGTCAACATCCTCAATAGGTTTAAGCATTTCAAAGTATTAATATTTTCAGAAAATGAAAAGAAAAAGAAATAACAATACGGCAATAATAAAAGACAATGGGTGACAAAACGCCGAAAAAACAATCCAGTGTTGTTGTTATGAGTAAGGTGTACATTTTCGACTTCTGCAAGGTTTCAACTAACATCGAACTCATTATCATGCATCACTGATTCGGCAATGTTTGTTTTATGTTGTTTGTCCTTTTGGATATATACCTGAATGCTATAGCGCCAAGGTATTTCGTGTATGGTATACATGTCTATCTGCATTTTTCATATATGACAATGGTGATGTCAATTGTATTTGATATATTGAATGATAATAAGATGTCTATGTCTGGCTGTCGGTCAGGGTTAATATACTTTTGACCTTATGTTCCGAATTAATTGGCCAAGCATAACTTTTACATTTGTCAGTTTCTAAGGCACTGTAAGGATCGGAACACATTTATTTGGTGTACGGGATATTTGTAGAGATCTGTATGGCATGGTTCATCTGACCTTGACCTCTTTTTATGAACCAATGACAATCATAAGCGCATTTGACACTTCTAGTAAAACCCTTGATATTATAGACGTTAAGCAAATATACTATCATAAGTAAAGCAGACATTACAGCATTTGCGATCTGGTATTCTACAGTCTGTAGTATATAGTTAAAGCAATCCACATCTGCGTTGTATATAAAGAACTTAAGAAAGTACTGTTGCACAAAATGTTGGTTATCGTTCAATCTCAACTTACACATGACAGATGCCGTTTTTTGCTGTAATTTTTTGTTTGATGGATAACATTTTGGTTTAAACGTTGCATATCCTTATTATTGGCTTAATAGTGTCGGTCTGTCTGAATTGCACTAGACCGATTCACAGAGCTGAATGTTTCACACTTATTTAGACACGTTTTTAGTTGTTATTTATTTTTAACTTTCGAGGTAAAGTGTTGAATAGAAAAAAAAAATAATAGCTTTAATGTTCATCCTTATCGAAATAGTTACAGGCTTCAACCAGTTGCAGGTTTATCAAATGGTAAAAGAAATACTGATTTCTGATTACTAGTATTAAGTCTGGTCACGCATTTTCTTTCACGATCAAAATAATACGTTGCCTGATCTTTCACGATCAAGTTTGATGGAAATTCAACAAATTCAATGTTTTCATAAACAAATTAACGCTTTTAAGGGAAGAACATACTTTAATTTTACTGTACTATCAGATACACCAAAGAACAAATTTCAAATATATCATGATATTCTGAAATATGACCATTATAGGTACAAAAAGCGTGTTATTTGTAATTAATTTCATTGACACGCATTGCGCCTTTTGTGTTTTTTCTAAAAGTACTTCATATTTTCTTTATCTTCTTTCACAGTTATGTTGAGGAAGTTAAACCATTTTGACAGACATATTTTTTTGTTCGGATTTTTTCCGCGTTTTGAAAATTAAGTGATTTTTTTAAAGATTCTGAACTAGAATGTACATTAAATGTCTTTCACGATCCGTTACCAGAACTTTCACGATCGCCTCTCAATACTTGACCGCCGTTAGATATTCTTTCACGATCATTTCTCTCGATAAACCGAATGACACCCGTGTTATAGACTAATGTCTTGATATTAAGGATTGTATTACATTTACCTCTGATGACGAGACTCTATGAAAAATACTCATCTTTTAAAAGAAACATCAGGGAAATACCTTTGTAGAACGTTTACGGATTTCTTCTAGCAGAATATATGAGGTTGGTAAATGTAGGGAAAATACATGCATGTTTTGTGTGTAAAAGGAACACATACCTTCACATCGATCTTTGTTAATGACGTAGTTGCTGCAACAATAATACATCGCGATAAACCTAAAGCCGTCCTACAAGTAATATAAAAAGTGTATACAAAATATATTTTTTACTTTTTAAATGTAATTAATAGATATTTTGATATAGTTCATAGGTAAATATCTTATACTAGGACTTAATATTGAAATTGAATGGACATAAATTACCTTTCCCGTCTGCTGCACACGTTGTTATCAGAACTATCTTTTATCATTGCGAGTGTCAGGTATAACGACAGTATACGTTGCAAATCCATCGTGCATGAATCAGGAAATAAAATTAACGGAAATAAGAAAAGGGGAAATACATATTCAAATGCTGTGAAATGATATCAAGTGTTTTCTCATATCATTTACTAAAAAAAAAACTCTATTGGTTGATAAGTTCTGTAAATTTCTTTAATAAAGACTGAATTTCTTCTGCTTAAAAATTGATGTATTTTATGAAGCACTAATTGTCTCCTGATGCAGATAACGAGTTATGCCTTTTAAAGTCAGCGTTTGAGATATATAGTACTGCAGCACTCACAGTTTTAGACCTGCATAGAAGATAAAAGACCAAGAGCTGGAGATTTAGTTTCTAGAGATGCAGATATTTACTCTGACTGATGACATAAAGTATTAAGCAGGTTACATATAGTATTTCAATTAGTACATAGATTAACTAGTTAAACATGTGTATTAGCTAGGTCATGTTATTGGACGACTTTATAGGGCAAACCCAGCAGAAGGAGAAAGTTTTTTCTTGAGGCTATTACTACACCATTGTCCAGGTGCCACATGTTATGAAGACCTCAGAAAGTTAGAAGATGGTACTGTTTGTACTACTTTTAAAGAAACTGCAATGAGACGATGTTTTCTACAACATGATGAAGAATGGGTAGAATGTCTTACAGAAGAAGCTACTATTGCAACCCCAACATAAATTCGTTTGCTTTTTGTAACAATTCTTCTCTTTTGTGAGCCATCTGAACCAGCAAAGTTGTGGGAACAATTTAAAAACTGAATGTCAGACGACATTGTACATAACATGAACAATAATCTAACACACATTCCGATCAATTTGTATACAACAAAGTCCTGTGTCTCATACAGAAACTGTTGAAATCTCATGGTAAAAACTTGGCAGATTTTCCTTGATTTCCAAACATTGATGATTCTAATCTTACCTTTACATCAAATTTACTACATGAACAAAATTGAAGAACAAACTTTGCATGGTAGCAGACAAAAATGAAGCCCTTCTCAATTCAGATCAACATCATATTTAACAAAAAGTAGTTGATGCTACAGAACAGCATACAAATACTACAGCTTACTTTGTGGATGGTCCAGATGGATCGGGAAAAACATTCCTATATAATACAATTTTAGCCCGTATTAGATCTAAAGGTAAAATTGCACTGGCAGTAGCGTCTTCAGAAATCGCTACTGAATTGTTGGACGGTGTAAGAACTGCACATTCCAGATTCAAAATACCCATTCCAATTTCAGAGACAAGGACATGTAACATTTCAAGAAACAGTGCACTTGCTAATCTTTTTTAAAAAATCCAATTATAGTTTGGGACGAGGCTCCAATGATACATAATCATGTGTTAGAGTGTGTTCATAGAACATAATTTGATATAACACAGATAGACAAACCATTTGGTGGTAAAGTTGTTTTATTAGGTGGAGACTTCAGGCAGGTGTTACCTGTCATTCGCCATGGAACATAAGCTGAAATAATTAATAGTAATATTATGCAGTCTTTCCTCTGGCAAAACATTACCATGTTCCATTTAACAATTAACATGAGAGTACGTAGTAACGCACTTTCAAACAATCAAGCAGATTTCGAAAACTTCTTATTACGTATTGGTAATGGGAAGGAAAAACTATATCCAAACGTTGGATCTGCAAAAATACAGCTCCCTAAAGACAGATATTTGCATATGTCCAGACAAAAATGGATTAAAAAATCTTACACATAAACTTTACGGTGATATTTTAGAATCATCAGACTATTCAAAATTTACAGATCGTGCCATTTTAACAACAACAAATGACGATGTAGACACAATTAATACAATGGTCATGAACATGTTTCCTTCAACTGTTAGAAAAACCTATCTCAGTGCTGATACTGTTGAAGATGAATCTAGATATTTGTATCCTACAGAATTCCTCAACACTATTAACCCTCTGGAACACCACCACATAAATTGACTTTAAAGAAACATGCACCAATTATGTTTTTACGTAACCTAAACCCAGCTGCAGGACTTCTTAATGGGACTAGACTTTCTGTTCTAAATCTTGGAACTCGCCTAATTGAAACAAAAATCCTGACTGGCACACATGCTGGAGACACTGTCTTCCTTCCAAGAATTACCATAATCCCATCAGATGCAGGACTTCCATTCAATCTAAAACAACGTCAGTTCCCTATTAGGCCAACATTCTACATTACAATTAACAAAGCTCATGGTCAAACTTTAGGACAAATAGGACTAGATCTCACAGAACCAGTATTCTCTCATGGCCAGCTCTATGTTGCATTTTCCAGAGTTAGACACTTCAAATCAATATCCATTTTACCTGCTGCAGAATCTCTGTTTGGTGGACAATACTATACAGACAACATAGTTTATGAAGGCGTTATCAAGCATTGACTGCTCAATAAATAAATTGTCATATTTCACATCTATTTTTTAAATGTAATTCATCTATTATTTTAGGATTTCATTGTAAATATTGATTCATTTCAATACAGTCACAATTTCAAGCTATTGGACTGTCGTCGTCAACTGTCACGTCAAACTAATTTCTGCAGTTTTTCCTTTTTCTATCCTCGCGCATTTTTCACATAAGAACACAGTGTCACTATTAATTCTTCAGATAATTTCCATAGCCCTCATATTTTTATATAATGAAGTTCAAGACAAAACTTAAGTGAAGAAAAATTCAAAACGTTATATTGATACCAGTTCATGTTTAAGATACTTTTGATACCTTTCCTGGAATTATCCACTCATTAAATCTTTTACAAACAAGAATGTGTCCCCAGTACACGGTTGCCCCACTCCCACTATCATTTTCTATGATGTTCAGTGGACCGTGAAATTGGGGTCAGAACTCTAATTTGGCATGAAAATTAGAAAGATCATATCATAAGGAGCATGTATACTAAGTTTTAGGTTGACTGGACTTCACCTTCATAAAATAATACCTCGACCAAAAACTTTAACCTGAAGCAGGACAGACGAAAGAACGAACGGACGGACGGACAAACGGACGAACGGACGCACAGACCAGAAAACATAATGCCCCTCTACTATCATAGGTGGGGCATGAAAATCATCCTACAACAGTTTACATACTTTTAAGCAGATTCTAAATTCCCGCGATTTCTTAAAACTACATAAGATAGACTGAAACTTTGAGCATCAAATGATCACCAATATACTTTTTACAACACTTTTCAAGATAGCCTGTCAAAAAAAAACGTGAAATAGGTTTCCTGTTCATTTCAAAGATGTGTAAATAAATAATTATCAAAAATACGGTTACAAAGGAATACCGGTTTATCGAAAGTCAGAGTTATGAACAGCATGTTGGAAGTGAGTCGTTTATGGATATCATCAATATTGCAGATTAACAAAGCAAATAAACGTGCACTAATAATTGATATTTCAATATTGAATTTCAGTGTGCAATATATGCATAGTAAAACGAACATTAATTAGTGAGAGTTGATTGGAACTGTAATACACATATCAAATTTTTCGGCATTTGATGTCTTATCCTGAGACGGGAAAAGTCTATAATACATTATTTCATTCAAGCCAATATATGTTGCTGTAACTCAGCCGCATCATAAAACAATCAATCAGAATCTATTTGTGATAAGTAATTATTTCAAGATGGCGTGTATGTCGACTGAAACTAATAGCTCCACATCGTGATGCGAAGCAAAAACCGAGTCTCGACTGCAATCAACGCATACCTGTTCTTTCTCTTCCATGAGGTGCTCTTCTATACACTGCTTCGGTATAACAGTAAGAAAATGTGGAATGATTGCCAGTGAGACGACTATTCCAGAACAGTTTAAATTATTAGGATAGCAACCGTTCGGCATTCGACGATGAGAAAAACCCATACCGTATATTGGGCTATAAAATGTTCCGACATGAAAAATATGAAACAACTCAATTGAGAATACTAAGAGCTTAATTTATGAAAAAGATCGCAAGACAATTAACGAAAAGAATGAGACATGAAACATCAACAACAACCACTGTACTACAGGCTCATAAAAAATGTGGTGGGGTTGTGAACGCTCAAATTTCCCGTAACCGGGGGTAGTTCCAGCACAACATAATCAGTTGAATATGTGCTTATATTTCATCGTCTGGTTTTCTATGTTGTGATGTTATGCTATTGTTTCAGAAAAGGGAGAAGGTTTGGATCCATTAAAACGTTTAATACCACTGCAAATTTTTGCAACTGTCCTAAGTCAGGAATCTGATGTACAGTAGTACATGTCGTTTGTTTATGTAATTTATACGTGTTTCTCGTTTCTCGTTTTTTTATATAGATTAGACCGTTGGTTTTCCCGTTTGAATGGTTTTACACAAGTAATTTTGGGCCCTTTATAGCTTGTTGTTCGATGTGAGCCAAGGCTCCGTGTTGAAGGCCGTACATTGACCTATAATGGTTTACTTTTTTTTAAATGTTATTTGGATGGAAAGTTGTCTCATTGGCACTCACACCACATCTTCCTATATCTATTAACTCATCAGACACGACACAACGCAGAAAAACATTTAACAGGCTAGACGTGGCAGGGTTTGTATGCATCCCTAAACAAAAGTACATGTCTGGGAGTACTTGTTACTTAGTGGTTGCTTGTGCTGTCAGGGATTTCATTTAAGGTAATCAGATGTTTTGAATTATGTTTATTACAATATGGAAGTTTTTTTGGGTTTTTTTTGGCATGACAAAATTGCATAACCCTGGGCAATTTAAACGCATGTACTACTGCATACATTTATTTCTAGACTTCTTTTGGGATTTTATTTATGTAAAAATTGTTGTGAGTTTGAGTTTAAAACTAATCTTAACCACCAATTCTTTATCGGAATTGAAACATCCTCTCAAGACTTCAGGTCCATCGTTTTCTTCTTTTTTGTGTTAGTGTATGATAGTGTCTAAAAGAATAACAATTTCCGGTTGGAATGAGAATGATTTGTTTGAAAAGACTGAATATGTATCATAAAACATGTAAATTAGATAACCAAACATTTCATAACTTTGAAACATAGAACCGGCAGAAAATCCATTTGAAAGACTATTTTGGAGTGATATTTTAAAAAGGCATGTTAGATTGGATTTAACACCTTTGGATAAAATAATGAGAAAACATTTATTACAACAAATAAAAGAGCTAAACAAATAAATAACACACAATTTTAGAAATTTACGATAAAAAGACTGAAAATCAATCCTGAAGAATTTTTGAAATCCGTATACAAGTAAATACTTTTGGAAGTAATCAGAAATTCTTCTGCTAGATTAAAAATAACTCATTGGGAATGGTTTGATTATATTCAAACCAATCTAGCATAAAATTTACTTATGAGGAAATTATAAAAAAAAATAATGTTTTTTTATTGATAATAAAGTTATTGGTCAATTCAACTCGGACATATACTTAATTATGACAAGTATAACACACGAGGAAGTGAAACTTGCACTTACAAATAGGAATTATTTTACTCTTTCTATTGTATAGTTGTCTCACAAACAATCGTACCAGATCGCTATGTTTGATAGGTCGTCTGATCGGACTTAATTTGACTAAGTTCTCTCCATTCTTACTGTGATCTTTGACTGTTTAACTAGTGTATACTAGTGCTTTGATTTTAATAATTACAAACATAGACGATGTGGTATGATTGTCAATTGGACAATTCTCCACAAGATACTAAATGACACAGGCATTAACAGCTAAATGTTACCGTACGGCCTTCAACAATGAGCAAAGCCAATACCGCATAGTCAGTTATAAAAGGGGTCTGAAATCACAAATGTGAAACAATTCGAACGAGAAAAATAACTGGTTAATTAATGTACAAAAACTGAACTAAAATAAATCTGTTACCCAGAATCACTGAATAACAGGCTCCCGACTTGGGACAGGCTCATACGCATAGAATGTGGCGTGGTTAAACATGTTAGCGGGGTCCCAACCTTCACCCTAAACTTGTTCAGTGGTGTAACAGTACAATATAAAAACGAACTATAAAAATCAGTTGAAAAAGGCTTTACTCATCAGATGGATACAAATAGAAATATATCTGACAGAATAACAGAGTGAACGTGGCCGGGTGCTTGTGCATCCCTACAATAAAAAGACACTAAGTACAGATCTGAGCGTACTCGCAGTTACTGACAGCTAGTTCAAAGCAAATCAGAAATAATTTTAAAAATCATGCATCTTAGACTGAATGATCAATCAGTGCAAATCCAATGGATTGAGTGTAAAGATGCCATAAACAGTCAGAGAAAAATATGACCTTGTGTAATGCCAAGAAACAAATCGACAGATTGTAAATTCATGAAAGTGCACATTCATGTACATGTATATAACATTTACATTTAGTTTGCATTTAATTTAATAGTATTTGGCAACGTAATTCTAACCACGATAATTCTGTTTTTATGATACAGTTAAACATATGTGTAAAACGCATCAAAGGCATTGTTTTGCATTAAAAATCTTTTCTTCGGATACCATAATCCACATTTGAAGCTTTAGGAAAGTTGTTTCTAACCTACACTTCTATATTACAGTGAAATATGGACACCTACTATTATAGTACTTCTTTTTTTCTTTAAATTCGAATTTGAATTCGAATAAATCATTTGTGTAAATAAAATCTGCAGAAAACATCATGTTACCTATTGATAATGCCATTTGTTGAATACAGAAGTACTTTTGGAAGTACTTTATGGTGTCGGTTTGGCTCTGCGCGATATATAAATACACAACAACGTTCGTTTGGGTTAGATATCTTTATTAGCATCAAATGCCTCGTGGAAGGAGAATACTATTAGTACTGCAACCAGAGTTCATTTTTTAAAACTTTAATGGTCCAGAAGAACACACACCTAAATTATATTTCGATGGAAAGAGGACAACGTGTACAATAAGAAAAGTTGGGTCGTAAAAATCCAGAGTGGTCACAATTTTGTGAAATTGAGGTCAAAGGTCAGACCTAAAAATATCAATATTTCAAACACAAGAACAAAAAGGAGAAATATTCTAATATTTATTCAATAGAATGCTACAAAAACGATTCAATCATAAGCATATGCTTTAAACGATGTTAAAACGACAAATTTGACTAATTATATGAAGAGCTGCCATTACAAAATGGCGTTGATTTGGAACCTTCTAATTTTTTTTCCATTTAAGACATAGCAAAAGAAGAAGTGGCCTTGACCTTTTCACATCCATAAACTTTCATATTGTGTATAGTATTTCACTACAGTATATTACAGAATTATTTTCTAAAGTATAAAACACCAGTTTATCAAATTATTTCAATATTTTTTCTATCTTTGAAAAAAACAAAACTTAAGCGCTGAAACAGTGTTTTTAATTTTGCATCTTAAAGGTTGTGTATTTTGTGAAAATTAGTATCTAGTTATAGATAAATACATATTGTGTATTTGCAAAGTCTGGACAGAGCAGTAATAACACAAGATATACTATAGTCACCCGAGGCGAATGCGAGGTTTTAAAAAAAATTGAGTGTAAAAAAAAGTCAGTTTGGTGCATGAACATTTTTTTAGTAGGATAATCCTGGTAAAAAAGTTAACTCATTGATTTTTTAAGGGAAGGATGAAAAATTATACAATGCAATGCCAATTTTCTAATGTTGTAATTCAAATTCAGTCATGATCCTTATATAACTTTTAAAAGCGACACACAATAGCTCAAGTATTCATAGAATAGGGACATGAATCAATCTCTTAGTCATCATATGCGGATTCAGTAGTCGTATTAGCATTACAAGACACTTCCATTTTTTATAAGAACAAGTTCGGCGCAGGACAGAGTTTGTTCAAATCAAATACAGTTTTTTTTAGTACAAATGCTATCTGGAGCGTAAATACCGTCATGATTTAGTCAAACTCGTCAGATATAGTCTTCCCTTTGCATAGGAAACACAAAAGAAATGTGATTACAAAGTTTCGATCAATGTTCGTGACCCATATTCCCATATGCATATGCATGATGTATCTACACTGCCAGTCCCAAATGTAAAGGGGCGAATGTTGCTACAGAAACGATTGATTTTGTAATAGCCATACATTTACGAATTTTTGTTATCTTTAGGGACAATATACGGTTCAGAAGCGCCTTTGTGTTATTTTTCATCGATTAACTATCAAATGAACTTTTGAGCCTAGGCTCTTTGTTGAAGACCGGACCGTGACCTATAATGGTTTACTTTTATAAATTGTGACTTGGATGGTGTGTTGTATCATTGGCACTCATACCACATCTTCCTATATCTATTAACAAGCTATGCGGGCATCATTTCCATAGAAATACCAAAACAAGGACATAGCTCATTAGACCTCTGGTGGCAGGATGAAGTAATTGTTCTTCTTTTAATGTATCCTTGATATTTTCTGACACACCTTGGTGTAATTCTGAAAATCTTAATATAGACTTCAATTTTCCTGGAGAAGATATGGCATCCCCTAAATTGAGTTCAGAGCTAAACTCTATAATTCATATCCCTTGGCCCCACTATGTCTGAATTGTAAGGTGTCACAATATCTAGTTAGTTCTGGAGTTTGGCAGTTTGGTAAGCATCAGAGACAATCTTGGGTAAAATTGATCGGTATACATAGAGGATGTGCTACATGAGAAAGGCTTTTTCTTATGGAAAAACAAATCACATCACTAACAATCGTTATTAATGAACTGACAGCAAGTTCAAATTCTATTTTTTCAGTGACTGTTTTACTTAATTGCACAGGTGTTGACTTCAATAAGTACTTGGTTATGCATGGATAAATGATTACTCACATTAATAAGCACAACTTAAAAGACTGTTAACACGTTTAGAGGACTCAGTTTTGCGTAGTTTTCTGTTTTTTTAAAGGTTTTTCTTTTACACAAAAACCCTGTTTTCATATCCAAACTACAAGGAAGAAACTGAGCGCGAGATCGTATAAAAGTGTCAGGTTGTGAGGTTACATGTCGATCAGTTTGATCACATATATGGATTTCTGTTGTTTCTAATTTTAAGTTCCCCAAGGGTGACTGGGGAAACGAAATATGGTCACTTGGTCTTCCCCCGACCGGCAGTAAAACGAAGTTGGGCGTCCGTTTGGCTGTACGGGATGTATCAAGTTCGCAGTCACGTCCGGTCAGAATGGGGACGTTAAATCCGCTGCCTCATGTAAAGGGAGTGTCACGTTCTTTGCACGTTAAAAAACTTTGCATCAACTCTTTAAGGGGTCCGTAGGTGGCATGTTGCAATGGAAAATTTCTGTCCCAATCCAATATCCCATCATTTTCCAGTGGCAGTCTAAATTTTCCCGATAATCATCCCGAATGGCCTCTATTATGACAAAACCTTCCTATTGTTTTTATTGTTAGCTTGATCTCGTCCTGAACATGCATGAAATATTTGCCACTGGACTTTAAGCAACCAACAATCAATCAATCAATTTAATTTAAAGACGCACCAATTTTGCCTTCTGGTGCAAGTCTCATAACATCACTGATGATTCGCCCACGGAAAGCAGAATATCAAGAGAAGTTGGTTTTAGCAATACCTTGTCACACACCAAATCTCTGCGAAACTTCAATAGTACTTTTCCTCCGACCACTTGCATGCATATTAATTGCTCTGAGGTTAAACATTGACATACAATGTATTTTCACACAATGTCAACTATAGTCATTATCCGGAAAAACCTCTTATCCGAAGGATTTGGTTAACTTTTATACTTTTATATAAAGTCAAAATTTTATCAACAAAAATATAACTTATTTACAGAAAATACACGAAAGAACTACTATATATATTCAAATCACTCAAAAATAAATTAACTTCTCCTACAAAATCTACATAATCACATCGAAACTATCAAATTGATTGTGAATGAAAAAATAAATGGTGGAGCTGATTGACGGATAGGAAATTTCCGTAATTAAAAAAGGTACAAATGATGTTTTTATTTTTGAGTTTTTGACAAAATTGTTTGGAATTTGCCCAACAAAATTTGCATGCAGTATCGCAATAATATGTTGTGTCCTCTCAAATGTCAAATACTGTTTTTGAATCATATGTTTTCTCGTTTTCAAAGAAAAACGCGTTAAATTTCTATCTAAAAAACAGCCAACTTTAAGTTTGAAAGTTTTACTTGGAGATGGTATAATATTTATGTCTTCATCATTCCGATGATCCTTGATGATATGTGCATAGAAAATATTTACGAAAATAGTGGGAAATTTAACCAAAAAAAATATTTTTGGACTTTAAGGTAACTACCCAAAACCGTAAATTGAGGGGTACCCCCATTAAAGGGATAAAATACAAAAATGTGACCATAGAAACTTTTTACGACCCGACGGAAATTAAAATATAGATATTATTCTATCATTTAAAACAATTTGCGTGTGTTATTCCGGACCATTAAAGGTGTCAGACCACCAATTAAAAGTCCCTATCTGTTCAACCAAATTTTGCAATTTTCATAGTTTTCTAAATTTTTTATCTTAAGTTTAACCTCTTACAAACCAGGTATGTCCTGAATCGTACAGGTATCACCTTTCTGCATGCCAATTTTCGACATACCTTTAAAGCCATATAAGAAAGAAGAGACCTTCCGAATGGATGTACCACTAAAAATAACCCCTGGTTTTCTTGAAATCTTAAATTAGTATACTATGGAGCGCATTAATCCTCAATTTTTAATTTCAACTCATAGACAAGTAAATTTGGGCTCAAAATGGTCTTAATATATTTCTCTTTCACCAAAAGTTTCATTTCTGCAAATTTGTTGAGTAGTTTAAGTAAACAATGACATCAAATGCACTATTTTTTGTCCCGAGTAGGCCTACTTTTACATACGTTCTAAATTTGAGGGAGTAATTGGTGGTCTGACACCTAAACTCGTTAACTAAGCGTCTTTTTCGATGTCAGTTGCAGTACTATATGCCATTTTACGTTAAAGAACTCTTCAGTGACTCTAGGGGTACGTAGATGTTCTTGTTACAGGAAAAAATGTCTGTCCCTATCCAACATGGATTTATCTTATAGTGGCAAAATAAATAGCCCGCCCTTCATTCCTGTGTCCACCTTGCAGGAACTATACAATGCACCGATTGGTTTAATTGTTCAGTCGTTATCCTTCATTTGTGCATGAACTCTTTACCACTAGATTTTCGACAAACAAAAAAAACAAAAAAACAAAAAAAGCAACCAGCCTAATGGTTAATGCATTTGTTACAACTGTGCAATATCTTATTTAGTGGTTTGTTCTATGTGAAATAAAGAGATGCAGAAGACATGCCTGAGAAGAATCTCAAAAGACGAGATAAACTTACAACGCAATGACGAAAGAAGAAAAATAATGAAAAGATTAAAAATTCCAGCAGTGCACTATTTTTTAAAGTTGGGCATACATGTATATTTGCCTGAGCCAATGTTTATTATAAATATTCAGCCACAACCGGTCAAAATGACGTTCATAACGAATATAATGGATACAATACAATAAAAGTATACATTGACGTATTTGTTAATGAATTGCTTTTAAAAACAATATTTTGATGAGATATCATAATATTAATTTGACGGACGAGGCTGTATTTACTTAAACGGGATTACTATGTATTTAAGAACTCCTATATTTATAAATAGATTAGCTTCTTGTTTAGCAATATTAACATTACAAGATGATTAAATATTATTTGTACAGGGTTTATTAACAAACATTTTGGGACGTTTTGACATTTCTTAATTAAGTGTGTATTTAATCTCATTTCAATTTAATTTAGAAGGTTTAACACAAATCATAACTCTATAGGCTTTTTATATGGAAAAATCTCGGTGTGGATGCATAAGTTAAAGTCTTGCAGATTTGAAAGGTATACGGAGAACTCTAAATCTACAGTATTTACTTGTATTTAAAATGCGTATATATATATACTTTGCATTCGAATAAACCGAAGGTTGACAAATCTGAAAAGAAAACACTCATGAGGTAATAACAATTGTTAATCATATCAAAATAAACATTTTAGGTAGAAATCTACTTAACCTTTAGATATGTTTAACAAGAAGATAAAAAGCTCGACACAATAGGTATTATTCTAAATACTACTATCTAACAATGAAGACGTGTAATAAAGACATTTTTAAATATTATCAAACACTTCATCGTTCAATATCGGTACAGACTGATAACTTTAATTTACTCAACGACAAGAATTTGTTTGCATATATATAGAAGAAATTCCTATCTATGGACTACCGTTTTTAAATACCCTATGTCTAATTTGGTCATTAATAAAACAATTGTAAACATGTATTTGAAACGTATACAATAAGGCTGTGACGCGAACGGATATTTTAACTTGGTTGAGCAAATTACATCGAAGTTTTAACAAGAGTAGCGAACCAAGACGTTCGATAATATCATGTTCCGTTACACACAAGACAATCATTTGAACAAGCATATGGAATAAATGAAATGGTATGTATACTTCATAACTATATTTGTTTGTTTGTTTGTAAAACTGGTAAAATATAGGATGAATTTTCCGAGGTTTTATTCAATATACAATACTATTTTTTTTCGTAAATGAATAACTTTATTTTTGTATTTAAAAAAACTTAGACTTATCAGACTATACGTTTATCATTGTGAGGGATAATGGCTTGATTTATATATATTCTTATGGTCTTTTTCCATCTCGATTTTGTCTTTATTGTGTAATTAACAATGAGTTTTAGGTAAAATGTTGTCTAAAATTCATTTTTAGTTGCCTTCTCGCAGTTTGAAAATGGAGTAAGAAAATTCGTCAAAGATACCATGCTTATAATATTTATACGCAGACCCGGGCTTCGTCTACAAGTAGACTCGTTAGTGACGCTCGAATCAAAAAGTACTCATGCTAAATCAAGAACGAAGTTGAAAAGAATGGAGTATTTTTGATATTGTAAATCGCAACAAATCAAAATGATAGTTAGACAGTGGAGCCGAAAAGAAATAATATACATGTACATTTGACTGCTATCATTTTTTTTAAATTTTAAAACGGGCGTATATAGATGGTTTGCATAATGGTGTCAGCAATGTTGTATACAATAATTCAACTATCAACCCCTCAAGAGTTTGGCAAAGGTTTCATAATGTACATGTATTCTTTCAAGATCAAACAGAAAGTGGCAGTGTATATTTACATCACTTCAAGCAAATTTAAAAACACCCAGGGAAGGTGAGATTATAACTCGATCATGGTTTGTACGTCTACAAAAAACTCATCATGAACGATTAAATTAAAAGGCCGAATCAGGTACGAAAAGCATTGGGGACTCAAAATTCCGAAATTGTCCATTTACAGCTCAGGTTATTTAGTCCTAGGTTGAAATCATAGTATTTCAAATAATTCAAAATTTTTGTGATCAGTTAAATTTTTAATACGACCATATGCAATCGTTTGGCATGACTTCTTTCTTTCCATGGCCATGGATAAAGTAATAGTAACTCTTGTATTTGATTGGTGCAATAGTTTCTTCTTATGAAGATACTCTCACACTAGACTCACACGCCGTGTCAGATTTTTACCGTTAGTAGTAATTCACCCGGGTAACTGCATGTCCACATATATCATACCAGGACATATCATCATGACTATAAATCAATCCGTTTTTGCCCTGACTCTAAATACCGTTAGCAAATTTCCGACCTACCGCATAAGATACGAGCATTCGAATGGCGACGGTGTCTCTTTCATGGATGGATCATTACAATTCTACTTTTCATAACTAAAATTTGTTCTTAAAAAATGGAAAAAATAACACCAAAGAAGTTATTCAAACTCATTACTCGTAAAAAATCTGACAATACCATGACAAAAAAACGACGGAAAGACACACAACAGAACACATAACACAACATAAACATAAGACCGAGCATCACTACCATTGTAAAGTCCAAAAAAAGGAAATCGTTAATCTAACGTTTGTGATTATTTTAAAACAGAATAAAGTGATTTTAAATTTTTCACTGTGTGAAGCTATTAAATAATTTAAAAGTACTGATCAAAATCAATGAAAGCTTGAATAGTGTGCGATACGTCAAGCTTATCTTATTTTGTAATAAATTTAATCAAAATAGATAAATACAAGGTTTATTTTCAATTACGTGTAATTTTCATGATATTTTTTTTTATTGTTATCATGCATATTGGAAACTCCCTAAAGTATTAACTGCTTGTCTTTTGTCACCGGCATACAACATGTAGAATATTACAATGTTTATGTGCATTGAAAATGATGGCACTACTATTTATATTTTATGTAACTTGTGGAAAAAACAAAATCACCTTATAATTTAGTTTGTGATACATGCACAACAAGTATACTCTAAACAATCTCGCATGTTCTATTCGACAGTCAGTCAGTAATGGTACCAATATTGAAATCCATTTTTCGTAAAACTCAAATTCAAAAAAGGGGGAGCAGATTTTATTTTCTTTAGCCAAACTAGTATTTAACTTATGTCTCGTTTTACCAAGTAATGGATTTCTTACTACAGCTTTAATGGACAGTATAAATGCAATACTATACTTATGCAACATAATACTTTAAAGGAATAGTAATTGTCAAATTATTCTTGTATAAAAGAAATTACACGATTTTCTCATTACGTGCGTTAAACATATATCTTTTGTTATAATTAATTAACGGTGTGAATTTCTCAAGGTTGAAAAGGTCTGTGATCTTCAATACCCAATTATAAAAAAAAAATAACAAGTCGTAATTGTTTGTTTTCGATTTACCCACGGCCTTAAATAATTACAGAACTGACGATTTACGAAAGGTAGGATAATAGTTCGTAGATTCTGTTTTCTTCTTCAATCTTCGATTATGGTTGATTCATTATCTGTTAATTGCATATATATATATAGCGTTTAGTGACAAATATTCCATGCACATTAAGTTCGAGAACAGATTATTGAAAAAATCCAATCAAGTTCAGAAAACAGGACGGATGATCGGAAATTTGAACTACCACTTGAAAATAAGATTTAAACTGTTCAAAGAATTCCTGCAAATTTAACCACAGAAAGTGCACTTTGCCGTTGCAATACACATAGCATAGATAAACAATATACCAATTCTGGGCGGACGTTGCGTATTTATACATCCCGCATAATCCTATTAGCATGTGTTTACATGTTAAATTTGAAGAAAGTCTGACTCCATATTTTGTTTGAATTCGTTGTATTATTATTCTCTTCAGTCATATTTCTATATTTTGAATACTTTATTCTGGGTTTTTTTTGTTGCTTTTTTTTGCACAGGCACTTGTCTATTGGACCTTATATCGGATATTTTTTTCTGAGACAAGTGCCTGTGATTTTTTGTTATTTTCTAAGCAAATTGCTAAATGTTTTACTCGGTAGCTTTTTCTGTATTATTTGCACATTCTTGAACTCATAATTCTCTTCTACGAAGTAATGCTGATTATTCGCTACCGTCCGAACTCTAGTCTTAATGCATTTGGTATGTGAACCCAATGACGGCTAATTTTAAAGTACAGTCTGATTCTTCTTCCCAATGTCAAAATTTGAATGTACGAAATGATTGAATAAAGCAGTCAAAAATATCAGAAAATACCGTGTAGTTGGAAAATGGTGGTTACAATTTACTTGACCCATTTCATTTGTCCGAGGTAACCACTTATTAGATGGGTTTTAAAGATGAAATAAATGTGTTTAAACTACAGTCACAAATATTACATATATCTGAACGAGAAAATGTGGTGGTCTGCTTTGAAAAATTGTTCTACACATACAAGCTGAGCTAAATTTATTGCGTGCTGGTTCTCAAGTTAACAATACTCAGGGAGACATACCGGTAACAGTCTAGCGAGACTCAAGGCTGACTTGTTTGTCCTCATACTCCATCAAACACTGCTAAATGGAGAATTAAGCAGTCACTACCATTTGGTATACCTTTTGTTCTAAATTCCGTTGGTAAAACCTACGAGCTTCCGCACTCGATATGTACATAAGGCAACATAGCTTTTAATGAATACTTTTAGAAAAACTGATATAACAGAGTTTGTTACAAAAATATGCAAAGGAGTAGGTCCGGTAAGGGCCAATTATGGCCTCAAATTTCAAGTTCATCTGACGAAAGATTTTGGACACTTTTTAAACACTTACGTGTCTATTTCAGATGGTTTTTGTCAAAAATGAAAGTGGCCACATCCGTGTTCATCCTCAACCTTTATATATTTTATGTATAATCATCATAATTTTTTTTTATACAACTTATATTTCAATATTAAGAATGAACACAAATGCGACCACTTTCATTTCAGACGGAAACCGTCAAAATTTTAACTAAAATGCTAAAATTGTGAAGATTTCAGTAATTTAGCATGAGTTAATGATGCTAGTTCCAGATATATGTGCATTGTATTGTCAAAAACAGCCCATATTTATGTAGCAGAAGCATTGTACTTTCCAATAGATAACCAAAAGTTTACATTTTAACAATTTTGTAAAACTGCTGTTGAAGGCCAAAAAGAGGTCTTACTGAAACTACTTCTTTGTATAAGATCAGTTTAAACATTCATCAGTGGTGAACCTGAATCATGATCTCATTTAAACAGCATACGTTATCTTGACAGGATGATAATAAAACCAAACCAGCTACAATACAACTGAACAATCAACAGAAGGGGGACCTCCGACAAGCTTTTGATCTATTTGATGCAGATGGTTCTGGGACTATCGATGGGAGTGAATTAAAGGTAAGAGATAAAAGAACATTCTTGCGAAATACCTTGATTGTATTAAGTAAGAAGATGTAATTTGCTCAATGGTTACATAAATAAACATTAGTAAGAAATCAGATCTTACTAATCTAACTTTATAGCATCGTTATGATGTGAATGCATCGTTTGTAAGCAATTTTCAAATCCGTTTTTTTTTTACGATTTACAAACTAACCAGAAAAATATGCAAACAAATCGCTTTATACACAAAGTTGGAACACGCAAACGGTTTTGTTATTCCCTAAATAACTATTTCCAATCGCAATCAAACTTGTCCACTCTTCATCCAGATCTAACTTTCTATTGATAGAAACAAAAAAGATATTAACAATGGCACATCATCAGTACATGCACAGCTAAAAAAACATACAAAGCAAAGAACAGTGCTTGTTTTGCTGTTTTCAACTCAAAGATACATTGAGGCTTTCAACACTAAGCAAAATAGAAAAATGTCACCGCTCTGTAATTAAAAGACTTCCCCTAGCACCGGTTGGAACGGAAATCATGGCAAACTTATTCGGATAGACTTTGTAAGATGTTTCTCCACCAAATCGGGCCGATCAAAAAAGAACATACTGAAAGTAGAACATATTTAACACAAAATAGTTCCTATGCATAGGTATAAATATAACACTATGTATGTTGTGTTCATGTGTTCTCGTCATGAATATGCATGCAATAGTTTCCAGTGGACGTTAAGCAAGCAACAATCAGTCACTAAATCTGCATTTCTACATACGCTCGGCTGTACATTTCGTTTTTAACTAAATTGTGTACTGATATTATAACTGTCTTACAGCAAACTGTCATGGTGCATCAAATATCATAGAAAGTTATAAATTATGAGTTTAACATATAATTGAAATTAGTGAAAGGTTATCGTTGAATATTTTGATTTTTGATACAAGTTTTGTTTAATGTTTACCTTGTTGTTAAACGGTAATTGTCTTTCAGATAGCACTCAGAGCGTTAGGCTTTGAACCAACTAAAGAAGAACTAAAACGATTGGTGGCAGAATGTGACAAAGACGGTAATTATATTTTTTCAACTAATATATATTCAACTTCTACATGTATGTACCAACTATTTATTTTTTTGTTAAATCATATATATTATATTATCATATTTATTCAAGGAAGTTCGCTGCTTAGTTTCAGAATAAATAGCTTTCCATAACACTAGTATATATTGATAGGGGATTAATTAAGGAATAAAAAAAGCCAAAAAAAATATAGGGGTCAATATGCCTGTTTTCGAGATATTAACCATTGGAATTTTGGCGGGAAAATTATCGCTCTTGACTTTTCATAGCTTTATCATTGACCAGTAAAAGTTCTCAAAAACTATTAAAAGATAAATAAAATTTAATAAAATTTTTACAAATGGCTTATTATTATACATGTAAAAGATTTATAAAAAGAAAAGTAGAGGTCCATGGGAAAATTTTTTTAAGACATTCAAATGGATAAAACCAGAGGATTTCGAAAATCAGACAAAAATTCCAAAACATGACAAGCAAACATCGTATGACAACATTGTGAGTTGGTAGGTAAGTGAAATATGACAACAAACTTATGATTTTTCTGTACAACAGTAAATTAGACCACACAAACAACAGCAACAGATCATCAAACCAATACAACAACAATTGACTCCTGACAATAAAAGTTTAAACAAAAACTTTACATAAAAAATGGTCGAGAGGTGTACGAAGAGCATGTGAAAACATGCGTGGTTTATCCAACAAGTTGTACATGCACACAGACGTCCCGCTTTATTCACCTAAGCCCTATGTCGTGCAATGTAAAACACACCGTAAAAAATTCGTAGATGAGAGACCAACTGGTTGGCTAATAACTTGAACACGGAAATAATTATGTTTAAAATGTGTTTGTAGGTCTTCTGGACTTCAACGACTTTCTGAAAATAATGTCAGATAAAATGACAGGTCCAGATACAAAAGAAGACATGTTAAAGGCATTTGAACTTTTTGATTATGAAGAAAAGGGCAAAATTGCAAAGCATAATGTTATGCAAATAGCAGATGAGCTTGGACTTACACAGACGGAGAAAAGAGCAAAAGAGCAGGGATTAGATTTACCTATAACAGAATGGGAAGTAGATGTATGTATAAATCACTTAATTAATATTTACGGTACATAGAAGATTTAGATATACATGCGTACATGGCTTGATGGATACATGTATGATCTCCGTTTTATATGAAAATGAAGAATAAGATTGAGTTGACATCAGAACCCGATGAAATATCAATTCAAAGAGATAGCTCTTATGTTACAATTTCAAAGATGTGTAAACATTTGAATACATAAGGCCCTGTATGACCAAAATTGACCTCAAATAACGTTGAATTAAGGCCAATTATGTTCTAATTTATGTCCATACCCGTGCACTGACTTCTCATCTTATGATATCTCGGGACTAGCAGCCAACCAGCGGCAATATCGACATATCGCAGGAAAGTGAAGATAAACAAAATTAATGATAAGTTGACAGGCAACGTAAAACCATATATTTATACATTTAAAATGTTGAAAGTGGCGTTCAACACCAATCAATCAACCAATCTATATAATATATACTTGATTTAAGTATCAGACTGAAAATGCATTTGTTATTGCGGATTCTACCATAATTCAAATTGGATTATCTCCCGTTAAGCACAACAAAATAAACTTTATAGTTATTTCGTCAGTAGTCTATAATTATGAAAGTGGGTATTTTATATAATTGGTGTATCATAAACTTCAAATTAGAAAATTAACAACGGTATGTCTATACCGAATCACTGTTTACTGAGCTGAATATACTGTCAATGGTATCTGACCAGTGTAAGAAAATGGAGGTAAGAATTTATACATTCGGAGCTGACAAGAAACATACAATTTTCACATTTTGAAACATATTGGTACTCAAGGCTGTTTTCCGCCATCCTTCTTGTAATTATTATTTGTAGTTGTAATATGCGAAACTCGTTATAACTGTGTAGCTATAAAATAACTTACGCAGGTTCGACGTTTCTACAAAATCATGAAGGAAAACATCAAAAAGAAGAAAAACTATGTATTGACCAATTAATACAGCATGCTAATTTTCTTTTTCCAGGAAATGGTAGATGGTGCTGACAGAGACAGAGATGGTCTAGTTAGTAAACAAGAATTCTTGAAAATTTTAAAGACAGAAAAAAATTAAATTATCGTTGTTCTATTTCATGTTTTATTTCACTTGTCAGTGGTACACGATCAGATCTAAACATATTATAGATTTCTTGTAAAAGAAATATGAACATTAAAAATTATAATCATCTTCCGTAAAGTTCATCGCGCTAGAACTCAAATAAGTGTTTCTTTGAGACGAATCAATCATGCCTTTCTTTATTTTATAATGAAGGCGTACATTACATGCTGCTTTTGGATTATACCATCACGTTATAGTTTAAAATTGAGAATGGAAATGGGGATATAGCTTCATTAAATTGCTATGTTGAACTCCTATGGAATGAATAGAATATGGGTCGTCATTTTATGAGTACGATTTTGTGCGATTTCCGATCTTGTTTGATTTGTTGAACGTGTATCATTTTCTGTCAAAATGTTCGAACGAGACACAATTTGGTATGTTTGTAAAAGGTTACCACAAAAAATCTCGATTCTTGCAATTTCCTTGATGAAGGATGTAAACGAAGTCGAAATAAAGGCAACAGTAGTATACCGGTGTTCAAAGTCATAAATCGATTGAGAAAAAATCAAATCTGGGTTACAAAGCAAAATCAAGGGAAACACATCAACTATAATAGGAAAACAAAGAAACAACAAGAACACTGAAGTGCAACAAAAATAAAGGCCAACATACATAGAAACGAACTATTTGATAACCACTGCCATATTCCTGACTTGATACAGGACTTTTTTTTAGAAAAAATGGTGGGTTGGTCCTGGTTAAATGACTAACCAAAGCTCCCACTTTATGACAATGTCAAAAATGTGTCTTGTGTTAAATATTTTCCTCTTTCGCAGAATAAGTTTTGTCTTGGTCCAAAATGACCACTTTACAGAAGGACAAAAACATAAAGTATCATCCATGCATGGTGTTACGCTTTTGAGTATGAAGGGGTTAAATATGAAATTAAAAAGTGTTTGTATAGTTTTTCTGCACTTACAATGTTTTACTCATTTCTTCTTAGTTTTTTTTTTTTTTACAAGATCATGCATTCCTTTACATATCATGATGGTGTTGTATAAAATCTTACATGAAGTACATCAAGCAATATAAGAACTGGACGATTTTATATTTAGAAATATGAACTTCAATAACCGAAGCCAGTTTTAAGACCGTATTATGTGTTTCCTATTTTGTTTCTATTTAAGTTTTTTTATCCATGTACAAGTTACTGTTGCAAGAGTTTTGACGTGTACTAATTTGATTTTTTTATTTCCTTGACGCTAAGTTAGCCCACTAATCGAAATTCAAAGCAGAGAATGCGATCTAAAAATCAAACATTTTAACCTCGTCAAATATGCATGTGCTATACACAAGAACAGAGCCTCTTTCATTGGTGTTTATGTCATATCTTGATTTTGTTGTTATTTTGAGAATGTATTTTGAAATATGAACATAAATAATCACAAGGGGAAAACGCTACTTGACATGTTGTAAATAAACATATTGTCTGTTTACTTCAATGAAGATGTCTTTAGTTAGTTTGCTCTGGCGATGATGTTTACCCGTACATCTTGTTAAATTCATGTTGAATTATTGTGACTCGTTGGGTTTGCCTTCGACATGATAGATACAATTAAGCTAGAGACTTGTTTCGATTTTGACATGAGTATGCACTACTTATAGACCGTCATAAAATATTATGAGAATAGAATATTTTTAAATAATATAGTCAAACCATTATCATTTTAAAAATAAAAATTGCGTGTAGACGAATATAGTCAGACTATCGTAAGGAAGAACTTACAGAAAAAGTAAATATCTTTAACCTTCACAATCTAAGTGAAGTACATATAAAACTTATTTTTCAACTATTGAATAGCACCATCATAAACCTATTTTTAGTCAGATTGCAAAATGCTAAAATTATAATGACAACCATTATGATTTTTAGGACATATTTTAAATATGCATAAAATCTTGATCAATAATGACTGTTCGACAAGAAAAAATATCAGCAGAAGAAGAACATTATCTTTCCTGTAAATGAATTACATCAGGTTTAAAAAAATATATATATTTCCTTATATCATGTGAAAACACATTCCTTTCATTTCCAACTCAGTTTTGATTCAATTGATGATACAATGACAAAGCGTAAACAAGGATAGTTGCAGCTTGTTGGTCCATCTAAGCCTTAACATGAGCTCAACGACCGACGGATTTTTCAATTTTGTAAACTTGATTGAATTTTCAAAATCTTGACTTTTATATTTTTTGTGCTTATATATCAACTGTTGCATGAGTTTGAGTTTACATTCTTATTTCTTGCGATACTTATGAACATAAGCATACTATACAGAATTTCAAAAGAACAAAGTGCTGCTTATATCGAAAATTCTTGACCAAAAAGAAACGAAAAGTATCTTTTTGTACATTCACAAATTACTTATTGTTATAAGATATGATGACACTAGATTTGCATAGCAGTTGATTTATATGCATACATAATAGCTCACACTATCGTACATTTCTAACGGTTTCTAAATATTTCTCTTTTCTCAATTAAAGACAATTGTTACAGTAGTATACTGGTGTTCAAAAGTCATATATCGATTGAGAGAAAACAAATCCGGGTTACAAACTAAAATCGAGGGAAACATATCAACTATAAGAGGAAATCAAAGGAACAACAGGAAAACTGAAGTGCAAAAAAAAAATCAAACAGCAACATACATAGAAACGAACTATTTGATAATAACTGCCATATTCTCGACTTGGTACTTAAATATCAATAACACACCTGTAAGTTATCTGTAAATTTTCTATTTACGAAATGTTTAATTATTCGAAACTCTTAGGTCTTTTTCCAGTATGAATACATTCCCTTAGCCTTATTTGGACAAAGCTTTCAGAATAATTAGTTTTAAATGCACTTCAAAATCGTACCTGAATTAGCCTTCCATATTTGAACGTCAGTATCTTTTCTCACACATTGTTATAACTAGTTTTAAAAGGTTTTGACAACAGGCGGTAAAGTTTATTGTTTTTGAATGTACGCAGTACCTGTAGACAGAACCTATTATAGATATCTCTTAAAAAAACATTTTCATTACAACTGACAATTTGACGAATAAGTCCTTCTTTCGCGCCTATATTGTTGTTCAGTTCAGTTATCTGAACTAACAAACAAAATATATATGTTTTGCATTTGTATTTTGATTAATGAAGATGCTCTGACATGCATGAAGATCTGTCTAATTGTTTTTACAATATTGTCCTTTGTTCTTTGACAATTATATCAAATCACCTTTTTCATTGTATTTCAGATGTTCCATGTAAACATTTTTTAAATACGAGTTGTACATTAAATATGAAGCTTCTTTTGTAAGATCAGATATGTAGACTCTGACTACACTAATATATCCTGTATTTTGAAATCATCGTCTTTATGGACAAGGATGTGACATTTCATTTTGACCCCATGTGGTTATACTAAGTTTTACATTTGAATAGTTCACTTGCTTTTATAGGTCTCATTTTGAAAAAAAATAGTTTTTTTGTGTTTTATTAGTTGATTTATCGTTCAACTTTGATAGAACTGAAAAAAAGTTGAGGATGTTGTTGTCGCTAAAATATGAACCATTTTGTATCTGAGTTTTCAACTAGTTCCTACGATAACTGCCTTGATTTAATTGAAGTTGTGATGTATTTTGATACCATATGCCTCAGTACCAGAGTTGTTCCATGTGTACTTCAGTAAAGTTGTTCTTCAGATACAGATTATGAATATTTAGTAAAGAACTCGATAACAACCAGCACATACTTGTACCGAATCGTCTGTCTTTCAGCTTACTACAAACTTGCACATTCCAACGATTTAAACAATATAATATTGTCGTGAATATATATATAATCATGTAAAAAGTAAAATAAATAAATACCAAAGTCCAAAGAAAATTTAAAATGGATAGTGTCTTATCAAATGGCAAAATCAAAAACACAAACATAACGCACGTTAGAAAACAACTGGATAGCAACTGATTTTATAGCTAGCTAAACATTCACTTGTATAACAGTCACATACAATTCCATGTTATAGACAGCATGCTCAACAAGATTACATGCCAGAGACATCAAGTAGTCATCACACTCTCGATCCTTTGGCTCAAATTACAAAGTCCTTGCAAATAAGAGTTTCATTTTTGCATTTTGTACTATTTTTTTCATCCTAGGACCGTACAAAATATTATGTTTACCTCTTTGCCTTCAAACAGGTTATGTACGAATTATAATTCCTTACTTTTCTGTAATTTATTAGAATCTTTTGACGATATTTTATGCTTTGGTCTTTTTGGTAAATGTTTATTTATACATTTACATTTTTAATTGAAAGTAAAAACCAAATTGAAAATATACCGAAGTCCAAGGAATATTACAGACGGAAAGTCCCTAATCAAATGGCAAAATCAAAAGCGCAAACCAAACTGATAACAGCTGTCAGATTTCTGACTTAGTACAGACATTTTCGGAATACAGTGTAAATATTCTTGACACAAAATTCAAACATACCTCTGACAAAACACAAGCAAAAACAACTAGCTTACACTTTAGTTTCAAATTCAAATAGTCCTTCTACATCATGTACATGGAGAAAACGCTTATACAACCAACTCTCTGCAAGATCAAAACATTTCTAGCAGTGGGTTATCTTTAAAAAAAAAAAGGTTGTTAAGCCTCTAAGAGAAAATATTTTGTACGTATTTTCAACGGGAATTCAAAATGAATAGAAATCCATGTATCAAGAAGGGTAGTGTGGATAATAACATTGAAAGTGCCAATTTTAATGCACCTGATGCGCACGTCGACAATAAATGTCTCTTCTTTAGAAAAAGGACAAAAGTATAACCAAAGGCGGATAGGAAATTCAAGCCTTTTATTTTGAATAACCTATACGAAGGAGCAACTCATATAATCTGATACCAGAAAAATACGTAGTTTGGTCTTTCAGATTGGCAAGAGATATCTTGGAAATCTCTATTGTATTCCCCTTTTAGTTTAATCTCAAAACACAATATTTTCCAACACCAACCATTTAAGGTTCATAGTTGATTTAGTGAGTGCATTTGGACTGTGAACATACAATTTTATATCGCTATGCGCATGCGTGCGTAATTGTTCTTAAACATATAGCAATAGGTTTATGAAAATGAAATATGATATAACTTGAAAAAACATTTGAAATATTCAGAAATTCTGTAACGTCTGTAAATAAAGACAACATTAGTATACCGCTGTTCAAATGTCATGTAACGTTTCAAATATTTATATGAAGCATTATGCAATCAATTCATATTGTGTACAATGATTGATCTTCCAATATCATGAATATATGATATCACTTTTAGGATCTTTATATTCTGATACTGTCATATATTTTCGTCTTCAAAATACAGAATAAAACAGAACCGTTTATACGAACAGAAATACCAATTTGAACACCAAATACCATTCGTTTCATAACATATGAGTGCAATACAAAATAATTTACCCTGAAGTATTCTTTTTACAGAGTACTCATTAGGCCCTTTCGGACGGCGCAAACAACGTCACAACAGATTTATAATCAATGAAACAGTGTCTAAAAATATCGTTTTTTTTATATCACTAATGGTATGATTTATTGTGCATTTAATGTCAACAACTTGTGAAAACGAAAACTAAATTACCAGTGGAAAATCCCCTCAAATTTTCCAAAAGCGTATAGATTTGGTATAAAACCTGCTGCAAATAATAGCCGGGTGTATTAGCTACTTTATATGACAGAGAAATGTATCGAAAACTAAATTTTATACTTGCATCGTTGATGGTGATAGGAACAGTTCGTGGTGAAGAATCTACTGGCTGCAGTGGTGAAGCATGCTCAACCGACCCATCAGTAGATATTTTGGGAGATTCAAATGCAACACTGATTTCGAATTTCAATATTTCTCAGTTGAATGAACAATATTCATCTGATATTGAAGAAGAGATAAAACAAGAATTGGTAAAAGAAAGAATGGAAATAGGGAGAGCAGCAGATGAGTTGGGTCTTTTTAAAGAATCGGGATTAAATGGTAATTTAAAATTCAATTATGTATGTTATAGAGACACACCTCAAAGCTTGGTTTGGTTGGTTTACTTTTAATAATAATCTTGTTTGTTATATTCACAAATTAAAACATATTTGTGACAAACTGAAAAAAATCATACACTCATATATATAATACTAGAACACACCCGTGATATCGCGGGTCCGTGACTGAATTATAGTTTATAACTATGCGTATGCCTTATTTTAATATTGGTATTGTCATCTGATAAAGTCATGCCGATTATAAGATGCACAGTTTTCTCTGCTTTCAAAATCTTTCTGTTTGAACCCGTCGACCTGGAACCTATCAATTATTGGTAATATTAATAATTTTGAAAACAAAAGGGCCTGGAATGGAGTATTTTTTACTCAACAGTATACAGCAAAACTCTAAATACACCGTTTGGTGGTGTGCCTGTCAGATGCGGAACGTACAGATAAGGTAATGAGGAAACAGGTGAATATACTATTGGCATCGGTGTCGGACTCGATCCGGAACTTCTTCATTATTGGCAATATTAATTACGTGTTAAACAAAGGGACCTGGAGTGGTGTAATTTTTAATCAACACCATTGTACTATATTATTTATATATAAAGTTGAATTCTTTGATTTATCGTTTTTACGTGATGACGGCTGACAAATTGGACCTCGTTATTTTAGTATTATAGATATATATAGTTATCAATTGTTGTAAAGCATATAAGATAGTGGCAAAACAAAATACAAGTTACAACATAAATACAACAAATCTTTAACCATCAGTTAATCAAGAGTCCCTTATCCTCAGTTCGATTGACTGTTTTCAAAAGAAACCTAGACTTTGTACCTGATAAATTTGTTGAATTGAGTGTGTATTGTAGTATTTTTTTTTTAATCATTAGTCATTATTTTGAGAAACAATTTCAGAGAAGAATTAATGGAGATGTTATTTTAAAAAAAATTATAAATATATATACGTGTGCACATTTCTAAATCCGCGCTTCATATAAAATGTGCTTCGGTCAACAATTTTACACTCCAATAAAATTACAAAAAGAAGCATTCAATTCTTAAAATAAAGAGAGATTTTTTTTTAACAGTTGAACCTGGTAATGAGCCAATGCAAGGCAGAAACTATGATGCTTTCATTCGGCATATGATTTACCTACAGAAACTTTATATATCACTGTACGGGAAAGTTTCATCGGCGCTACAGAGAATATCTGCAATTGAGCAAAAAGGTAAACATTTTTTTCTTAATTTGAATTTATTAATATTAGTCTTATAACAATGTCCAAAATCATGATGCTAATATTCATAGTGTTTACGAAGTCAGACTTACTGACGGAATGAGTGTATTTCGCAACATCTAAACTAATTTCGGTTTACATTTTCGAACAAATCCTCACATTTTGGTTAAAAATATAGTTGTTTTGAGTGATAAATAGACATTTGCGGAAACTGTCATACACCTACGATTAGGAGTACAATTACACTTACAGGTAGCATATAAATCTTGGGCTCTCTCAAAGTGAAAATATTAATTGTCAATTCGAAACAATGTATTAAACGATATTTTTTTCTGTATTTGAACAACGTTTTTTTCCCTAATATATTTGCATTAAAGTGTAAACATTATTTATTGTATACGGTGTTATCCAGGTTGAAAATGCTGTAATTGTACGAAGTATGACACAATGAACTATTTTTTGGATTAACAAGTACCCGACCTCGTACACTCTGTTTTTTTATAGATGTATTTCTAAAGGTATCCTTCTGATGCGTTAAGCCTTTTTCAACTTATATTTATAGTTCGTTCTTATGTTATACTGTTACACCACTGTCCCCGGTAAGGGGAGGGTTGAGATCCCGCTAACATGTCTAACCCCGTCACATTATGTATGTATTTGCCTCTAATTCAGTGGCTGTCTTTTGTTGTTGTGTTGTTTTTTGTACACGAATAAGGCCGTTAGTTTTCTCGTTTGAATTGTTTTGCAATTGACATTTCGGAGCCTTTTCTAGCTGTCTATGCGGTATGGGCTTTGCTCATTGTTGAAGGCCGTATGGTGAACTATCTATTGGAGAGTTGTCTTATTGGCAAAAATACCACATCGTCTTTTTTATAGAATTATTTTAAAAATAAATACATGAGACATACAAAAATTTCGCAATTGTCGTTGCAGTAGCTAGTTTAGGACAATAGCTGAAAAATTGTCAACAAGACTTTGTGTTAGGAAAGGTGCAATCAACCATGAATCATGTTGACATGTTTATGCTAAGGCATACGTTCTCTCTTTTATTTTGTCTTAAAGAGAAATACGAAATACAGCAATTTATTCTTCATGAAATTTCACTTGCCGTTCGGTATATTTTTTAATAACGAACTTCTTTATGTCGGAAATATAATTTAGACTATTCGCCTTACTCAGTTGAAATGTAAGTAAAGGTGTACTCAGATACTTAAAACCTTATCTTTATTTTCAACATGAGCATTTACACCTGTTACGAGACTGGTATTATTTTCATTGAATTGTAATTTGAGTGCACTGACGACGCAACGGTAGATCCTGCCATTTTCAAAAGGGGATTCCTACTCAGGATGAAAAGGGGGAGGGTCCGACCATTTATTCCCATTCAAAAGCATTGATCGTCAAAACAAGGGGTGTTCCAACCACCGGAACAGCCCGTGATCTCTCACTGCGACGTTGTTCATTTCAACACAAAGTTTATACGCAAATCAGTTCAATTGATTGATAGGAATAAAAAATGCAAAAGTGAAGCAGGCGAGAAGAAATTGTTAAAAAAATATCAATCTATTTAAGTCAGCAAGGCAACAGTTGCGGATACAAAGTTGCAATCGTGCATAACAAAAACTACATCAACATTGCTATCTCAAATGTAATGCACTGTAGCGAGTGTAATAGTTATGTTATGTTACTTGTGCATCGCATTTCCCTGAATTTTTCAAAGGCACAGTTTGTAGTGGTTAATTCGAAAAAGCGCTTCGGACATATGAAATATTAAAGTGTTGCTTTCATTTTTTTTTTATAAAAGGCACCAGAAATATTTTTTTTTTGCTATTTTGTATCTTTTTTTTTTTTTTTTGAGATGACCCATTGTTTTTGTCACCTGTAATTGTAAGTCTAAAGTGTAATCCTAGGTATAGACCTAGTTTCCGCAAATATCTAATAGTAAATGTATCGGTATTAGATGAGAGATATCTACCATCGCGATACCGTCCGTAAGATCCTTCATTACAGTTGTGACGTATCATGGAATTAAAACATCAATATCCGCATTTATGCTTGGTCCGTTTCTGTGTGTGTTACATTGTAGTGTTGTGTCGTTGTTCTCCTCTTATATTTATGCGTTTCCCTCAGTTTTAGTTTGTTACCCCGATTTTGTTTTTTGTCCATGGATTTATGAGTTTGAACAGCGGTATACTACTGTTGCCTTTATTTATGCCAATTAGTGGAACATTGACTCATTCCGTTTATGACTTTTATTGACCCTTTTTTTTTTTACAATATAAGATAATGAGATGTGGTATGACTGTCATTGTCAACTATCCAACAGGGTCCAGCTTCTCGTTCATCGTTATATTTATTTCGGAAGCTTTTTTAAAATCTGTTGTTCCGTAGATGCAGTGTTGTATTTTCTCTCATTTGAATGCATTAGCTAAAGACAAATTCCAAATTATTTCGATAGATTCCCTAAAACATGAATATATTTTGTTCATCAAGTTAATGATACGTCTTATGTATGCTTCTATGAAAAGGAACCGTATCTTCAACAAGTCATTTTTATAATTACTATTAAAATACTACCATACATCTTTTTAAAATAGTCAAGTTTGTATATTCATTACATTAATTTTTGTCCTCCAATTCTTTATTTTTAGTTGCTTGGTTGGGATTTTTTTTGTAAATGAGACTTTTTCTTCTTTCCATATACTTCTATTTACGATATCAAATAACACCTTGTCAATGTACTGTATTGTCATCCGACCTGATGTGAAGGTTAAACAATTCTTTTTCTTATTTTCTTGAAAGTTCTAGTAATGCATAATGCACCAGAGGTAGCAGCATTTTTTGCAATGACGGTTTGTATTTTTTTTTATAGTTCATCGAAATTTGTCAAAAATGCTTGATATCTAAATTGCACACATGAAATTAAGGATTTATTTAGAGTATGTCAGGCAAACTGAGTTCCTTTATATAAATTGTTCATTGATGTTCATGATAAAGTTCCAATAATATTTTTTTTCACAGTTTCGAAAACACGGAAAATATGTAAGTATCTTTAAACAATTACCATAGTTCGTATCATGAAATAACTAAAAAGGGGTAAAGCATGGATAATATAAGTAATACATCTCTTTTGGCATATCAGAAAATATTCACTTCATTTACTCTAAGTAATACCTAAAATGCACGGTCACTGAGTATCGTTAAAACAACGTTGCTGAATCTACAAAATATCATTTTATAATTTTTTGGCGTTTCCTATCAAAGTGTTATGACAGAATATTGTTGCTTACAAGTAAGTCATGGAACTAAGTATTCTCAGAAGTACATTTAAAATCATCTCTCCGAATGTACGGATTTCAACATGGTTGCCTGTTATTGGAAATATCAATGAAATGTTCCATTTGTTTGAGCAAGAACTCCGTGTTCCTCTACTCTTTTATGAAATCACGAAATTAAATGTAAAAGAGGGACGAAAGATACCAAAGGGACAGTCAAACTCATAAATCTAAAACAAACTGACAACGCCATGGCTAAAAATGAAAAAGACAAACAAACAACAGCACACACGACACAACATAGAAAACTAAAGAATAAACAACACGAACCCCACCAAAAAACTAGGGGTGATCTCAGGTGCTCCAAAAGGGTAAGCAGATCCTGCTCCACATGCGGCACCCGTCGTGTTGCTTATGTGATAAAACTGTTCTTGTATTTTACTTGTGATGAGCAACACAAGACATATTACTTCTCATTTTTATAAGTAAGTGTTAAAAGTTTAACAACACAGTTCATCCTACCGTTTTAAAGGTAGCGTTTCTCTTTATTTCACTTTTAATTTTCTTAATTTTAGTTCTATTTTTCAATTAAGTATATTACAATTTTCTGTATTTGTTATTTGTCTCTTTTTTGTGTGTCACGGTCGTGTTATCTCTCTTCCTTCAGAAACTATTCGTATATATATTTCAATTTTCACAATCGGACAGGTTTAAGGATTAGATAACTTACTAGAAAGTAAAATCACAAAAATACTGAACTTAAGAGGAAAATCAATTCGGAAAGTCCATAATCACATGGCAAAATCAAATAACAAAACGCATCAAAAACGAATGGACAAGAACCGTCATATTCCTGACTTAGTACAGGCATTTTCAAATGTAGAAAATGGTGGATTAAACCTGGTTTTATAGCGCTAACCCTCTCACTTTGATGACAGTCTCATCAAATTTCGTTATATTTACATTGATGCGTTAACTATAAACAGACACAATAAATAAAATAGTCAAAATATGGGTACATCAGTCATCATCGTATAACAATTTTAAAAGGGAACAATTTAACAGAACATAAAAACATCTATCTACAAACACATTCATTGATTTGTGTGTCTGACGTCAGAAAATTTGATACGTCACATAGATTTGTCGTTCAATGTGCATACAAACAATTTTAAATTTACATAGGCAATGTTAGCATATAGGGTTAAAAAATAAAAAGTATGTAAAAATAAATTTCAGAAATAGACCGAGATTGAAAATGGTCCAAATGTTATATATTGAATTTATAAGAATCCACAAATAGTTAATTCCACTACACGATTGAATGATTTTGACGTTTATGGTTTAACGTATTTTGTAATTCATAATAGAAATATATCATAATGACATAAAATAGAACAATATCATACTGACGGGATCGTTTAAAGAACCAAAGAAATAGAAAAAGTCGCATATACAAAACACGCCACCAAAAAATGAAAGACAATACAAACACATTGAAGAGATGTATAAGTACCGAGCCACGTCAAACGGATATCACATAAAACCATTCAACAGTAAAAGTAATATAAATAATAGAACAAAGACAAATGAAAGAACTATAAAACACGTTGTTAAGATGATAAACAACATCAGTAAGCAGAATCTATACATCAAGACCATCGTGTTTTATTTGTGAAGTTGATACGGAATATTTATCAACAAGGTCTTGGTACCTTCCGATGAACTTTTTTAGAAAAAGGACGAGACGTTCTTTGACATACCCCTGGTTCATCAACTTTCTACTCAGAAACTGATGACGTTTTACAAAGTCTGAGTAGGAGCTGCAAGCTCTTGAATATCGATTACGTTGGGAAATATATATCCCATATGCAGGTGAAGTTGGTATATTGCTACTAAGGTTAGGGAAATTTATAATTTCAAAATTAAAATCGTCTCGTTTGTCATAGATGCTGGTACTGAGATGACTGTGTAAGTCAAATTCGAGATATAAGTCTAAAAATGAGGCGGAGGAAGCCGTGTCTGTTGTTTCTTTAATCTCTAGCTCTGGGGGATATATTAATGGAACCCAATCAGAAAAGTTCGGATTGTTTATGGAAAGAACATCATCAATATATCTGAAAGTGAAATTAAATAATCTGGCCTCATTGATCCTCTTGTTTTTGACAAGTGTCTGGAGGAAGTCCGATTCATACGAAACTAGCTTTGATACGTTTTAAACTTGTTACTATCTTAGTTAGTGGTAGAAAAGAAATAAGTGTTTATCTATCACGGTCATCCGCCTCTATATATGGTATGAAGATATATCAACGTTACACACTTGTCGGATTCTAATATAGGCAACACAATATTGTTGTTACTAGTGGGTAGGCTGGAACTGCTCAACTTTTCAGAGCAAATGAGGTCAACCTCGATTGTTTTAAGCTTCTGTCAAAGTTAAGTGGTTTGTGTGTACTTTTTTGTTTTGTTTTCTTTCATAAAATGGCATTGTCTTTCTGTCGGTAAAGGCCGTTTAATTAGATTAAAAGAAAGTTAGAAAATTGATTTTTTTTTCTGTTACATTCCAAACAGGTCAATCAGGAGATTTCGGTCAACATGTCTTTCCTCAGATAAGATTTCCAACTTCGGCGTACATACGGTTCTATCCACCGTTTGAATACACACCTGCCATTGTATATGGATTATATCTTTATGATACATCGAAGCAGACTAATCCGAGAATGATCACTACAGTCAGCAACCTTTCTAGATATGGATTTACTATGAGCATACGTGTATGGGCAGACACCAAAATGTGGGGAGCTCGCATTTCCTGGATGGCATGTCTCAAAAATATTTGAGATACAAGTTGACAAGGTCATTTTGATTTTTTTTATCATACTATCAATGTTTACGTGATTTCCTCCACACGAACGAAACATTAATGAACTTATGCATGTAGTATAGTTTTAAACAGATATTGTGCTAGAATTTTAACGACTTTCGTAATTGAATAAATGTAGATTCCACCACTGCAACAAGTGTTACGATATTTCTCCACTCGAGACGGTTAAATTTTAAAATATAAAGCGCAAGGTTTGCCGAGCTTTTTAAATAGTTAAAATTTAACTGTTGAGAGTGTAAAAATATCGTAATACACGAGTTATAGTGGTGAAATCTGTTTTTCTGATGATTTTTATCCTTCTTTTTCAAAGATTTGCAGAAAGTTGTGTTCTTTATGTTTGACGTCATTAGGCATGGTCGCCTTTTTCATGACGTCACACTAGGAAATTCAGAAGAAACCAAGAAATTTGACGAAATACTTATATTTCGACCAATCATTTGCCGTATATTTCACTAGTGATAAAGAAATGTGAAAATAGCACTAAGATTAGAGAATATGGTTTTAAAAATTCGTATCTTAAGCAGCAAATTCTTTTCTTTTCTTTTCTTTTAGAAAAACATATTTTTTTTGCTCTAGGATAACCTAAACTTAATATTAGAGGTTACCATTGAAAATCTAATGTTTTCAGTAATTATCCAGAGTAGAATATGAATCTTATAAAATGTTCTCTTGGTAATTTCTGTAAAGATTCTTTAATATGACATGACGTCCAATAATTGCCAACATGGTAGTGAATTTCAGTTTTAATCCATGTTGGTAGTTCTCTCAATACTCTTTATTTGTGCAGTTCACTGACCCTCCTCTTACTATCCGTCGGAAGGAAAGAAGCCAATAAAAGATATTTAGCTATAATAAACATATTGATTTATGACTTTGAACAGCGGTATACTACTGTTGCCTTAACTTAATGCATGTTTGTATATACATGTGATCATTTATGTAATTTGTCAATTGACATTGTAAATATTTTCAAGAAAACAATTATATATGACAATGAGTTTGAAAAATAAATTATGAGAATACTTGCAGTCATTGATAAAATAAGTCTAGCTCAATATTTAAAATGTTGTTTGGCATTTAACTATTCTCCTTCTCCATGTTCTCTTCCTAATAAAATGAAATTTTAAAATTTACTGTGTTTAGATTTTTATTTTTGTGAAATGATAGGGAAAATTGTAAACAACAAGTCTAATCAGGGTAGAATTGTTCTTCGATGTTTTTGGTGATAACTGAGATATATATATATATATATATAAAATAAATTGGGAATGTGTCCATGGAACACGGATGATGCCCCCGCTTGTATATCATAAAAAGTTTAAAAGGGACATAACTGAAGAAAGTGACGCTACCAAATTCAAACTTGATCGGAAACCAAAAATTCAGCATTTTTTTTCATTTGTAAAGGGGCATAACTCTAGAACAGTATAAGTTATACCACCAAAATTCAAACTTGATCTGTGTTTTGTGGTAGTAAGCATTGTGTATAAGTTTCATAACATTTGGTTGAGGCAAATTAAAGTTATAGAACGGAAACGAAAAATTCAGCAATTTTTCCATTTGTAAAGGGGCATAACTCTAGAACTGTTAAAGTGACACCACCAAAATTCAGACTTGATCCGTGTTTTGTGGTAGTCAGCATTGTGTATAAGTTTCATAACATTTGGTTGAGGTAAACTAAAGTTAGAGAACGGAAACCAACTTTTGGACGTACCTACAAAGGTTAAACTTAATGCCCCTCCACTACGGCGGGGGCATAAAAAAACTTTCTCAGAGGCATCTTTGCTATCCAAAGATTACGATGCATTCCTTCCTCTTGGGACTGGATCGTAATCCTTTGCTATTAAAGATGCCCAAGAGGCGGACATAGGCTTTTACTGGTCAGCCTCATCATTTATGTTCATGATTTAGTGAAGGCTGTTTTCGTCATGCAGCAAATATTGTATGCATATACAGGAAGATAACATAATAATGAGATATGAATATACCATGACTGGAACAAGCGACTATGATCTGTGCTGTTAGTTACTGGTGAACTACAAGAGTACCTCATCTCCAGGCATCTTATTAAGGTAGAGACATATGTCTATGATTAAGGGGATAGTGTTCATTATCCAGTAGGACGCATATCAAATATTTTTTGGCTCAACTGGTCTAAAAGGTTGTGTAAACTAAATAATCACAAGTTATCATTACTAAAATCATATTCATTGTTTGCATGGTACATTTTGAACTTGAATAGAGAAGTTTACTCCATCCTACATCAAAATGTTACCTTAATACATTTCAAAGTTTTTGAAACGGTTTACGGGGTAAGTAATGTATGCTATTGTAGTACACTACAATTTATGATTTCGACGATAACCATATTCTATATGTAAGCTTTCAATGACTTTTCAATTTGGTCTTGTTTAGTGTTTGTTGTAATTTTACTGTAGATTTGAAGTCTATAGGCCTGACAAAGACACTATTGAGTTATAAAATAGAATAAATCTTCAAAACATGTAAACCTCTTCTTGAAAATGTTCCCAAGTTGAATTTATTTAATTTGATAACTTTGATTTCTGATGTTCCTGATTGATGCATCTTCTCCCAGGCTACTTTAGACAATGAACACAAATGCATCAACTGATTTTAACCTTTGATAACTGTTTACACCACTGGGTCGATGCCACTGCTGGTGGACGTTTCTTCCCTGAGGGTATCACCAGCCCAGTAGTCAACACTTTGGTGTTGACATGAATGTCAATAATGTGGTCATTTTTATAAATTTTCTGTTTACAAAATTTTGAATTTTTTGAAAAACTAAGGATTTTCCTATCCCAGGCATAGATTACCTTAGCCATATTTGGCACAACTTTTTGGAATTTTGGATCCCCAATGCTCTTCAACTTTTTATTTGTGAGCGTCACTGATGAGTCTTATGTAGACAAAACGCGCGTCTGGCATACTAAATTATAATCCTGGTACCTTTGAAAACTGTTTAAAAGTTTTTTTTTCTAGTTAAAACTTATTTATTTGTTCCAAAGCAGTAAGATATGCAACAAATACCTTCAAAAAGCAAGACTTGACCTCCATGAAAGACTCAAATCGTATTTTATTCATTCATATCATGCTTACCCCACTTCAAATCCATAAACTTATTGGTCAAAAGGATGCATAAATAATGAAACAAGAATAAGATAATTCACTTTTATATAACAACTGTTTTGTGGCAATCATGACTGCATGAATATATACTAACATAAGCAAATAAACTGGCTTTATAGTATTCTAAAAATAGATTGAAGAGCTAAAAATATCACTGTAAACCACAATATTATCTACTATTAAATATTAACCTATGCTATTGTAAAAACAAACTGAAAAAATATAAATCCTAAAATGCTTTTTCAAACAGAACAACTTTTTCCACTTGAATGAAAAATTTCTCGCATATGGTATGCTTGTTTTATAACTAGCATTCTATTTCAAGAAAAGGTGATTTTCAGTTAGACTATAATTAAAATAAAATCTATAATCATGAAGCAGTAATTACATAAAGAGACATCTCTTATGAAGTCTCGCTTAGTTCTATACAAATTTTAAACTTTAGTATCTGTAAGTCTGCCATTGTTATTTCATTTCTTAAAGAAATTTGAACACAACAATAAAATAATTATATAAATAACAGATGAAAAGTAAAATAACAAATATATCAAAAGTAACAGCCCAAAATGACTAGCAGTTATACAAAAATATTAATTACTATTGATTATTGATGATGTTGTTATACAAACTTTGGAATGATGCATTGGAATGCAGCTGTAGTGACAAGGGTTGTCACAATCTGTAGAAAACTTATGATTCTGTCAGCATTACAAAAATCCTTGTTTCAACTCCCCATCTAATTTCCATTTTACAAATTTGATTAAGGAACCTTTCATGATGTGTTTTTTTAAAATTAAATCCAAATATATTATCCTATATTATTATGAGTAAAGTTTTCCTCTATTTGTTAGATTTTGATTATTAGATAACACTATTGGCTATATTTAGCTGGTAAGTTTTCATTGGTAGAGGAAAGCCATAGAGATACTTTGGCAAGTGTCAGGAAAACGGACAATCCTAGTCAATTAAGTTTGGATTCAAACACACCTGCAAAGTGTGGGGATAAAATTCTTTCCTATTAAAATGCATTCTGGTCAGGATAAAACAATATTCACACTTAATGTTACATTCTAGATAGAATGATATACACATACATAATGGCATGTCCTAGGCTACTCTTCACATCAAACTTTCTACTGAATAACTCACATTTGAAAACAATATACGACCAAAAAATTTTCAATTTTTGCGGTCGTATAAAAATTAATACTAGAAAAAAAAATCTGATAGTAACTTGTGTGTAAACCATGAAAACTTATCATCGTAAACATTTACAACATTTACTATGTTTTGATTTGATTAATACATGGTTGAGTCGATTTTTGCGAAATTCAACTTCACTTCTCATGTTTGGCTCATTTAATTTTTCAGTTCCCAAAAAATCTCAAAAGCTTATATTTTCTACACAAAATAGTTATCCAATGACCTCCTTTCAATCGTAGTAGAGTTTAATATATAAATTGAATGTATGTAGATAGTCATGATACGCTAAGTATGTTGTAGGTGTTAACTTTACAAACACTTATTATTGGGACAGAATTTGTTTTACCAGTTTCTAGTAAATTTTCCTATTTTATCTTACTTTATGATATTCAGTTATAATTTTGTGAAATATATATTTGCAATCAATATTCAAAAAGGTCCAATTATTAAGTAAATAATTTGGGTTATCAACATGTTATGCAGCTTGAGTCAACTACATTTTGTAACAATGCATTTTTTTACATAAATGAGGCCGTTAGTTTTCTCGTTTGAATTGTTTTACATTGTCTTATCAGAGCCTATTATAGCTGACTACGAGGTATGGGCTTTGCTCATTGTTGAACGCTGTACAGTGACCTATAGTTGTTAATGTCTGTTTCATTTTGGTCTTTTGTCGATAGTTGTCTCATTTGCAGTCATACCACATCTTCTTTTTTATATTGTTGTTTAAACAAAAGTGGTTAAATTTTACAGGCCAAACGACTAATTGTAATAAAAATATGTTGACAAGGGGAGAAATAGGGATACTATTCACAAAAGAAAGACAATTACCTCCCTTATAGAAGACAGGTAATGTAAGGGAGATTCCTAAATTTTGATAAATTATTTGAAGACATGCATCCATATTTGGAAAGTTAACACCTGTTTATAAAGAAATCAATAGTTTACAAACAAATTATAATAAAAACAACCCCTGGTACTGACTAAATAGAATAAGCACTAGTTATATCTTAAAATAGATTTAGTACAATTTAATTATTTTATAAAATAAAAGCATAAAGGGCAGTGATTGGCGACTATATATAGCAATTTTTTGCAAGTACTTGTTAGCACATTCTTCTTGCTTCAGACACAACTTTATAAATCTTTGTCATAATTTTTTTCATTTTTCATTTTCGTTTTTCTAAAAGATTTTTTATATATCGTTCAAAGCCTGAGAAAAACTAGATATTCTTCTTATTTCAAATCACATGAAATTTCAAAAGATTCAAATATTGAAGAGAAATAGAAAGGGGTCAATTTAAAAAGTATAAAATTGCATAAAACTGTGATAATTCTCAATATGTTTTTCAAAATGTGTTAAAGACCATAAATAAATTATGTCAAGGTCAAAAGAATGAGCTATATAACAACCTTGCCACCAGATAAGACATTTGGGGACTGAGAATTCATTTTTTAATCAATTACTGATGCCCCAAACATGTGTAGTATAGCACCTTTTAATTTATTGTCAAATTTATGTCTTTGAAATCCATTACAAAATGATGATGAAATTGGGAAAATTATAACCAAAATAACAGGTAAATGAAACCTGATCTTTACTTGGAATGTAAAAATATTAATATGCCATTAGTTAATGAAATACCTGTTAGTAAGTTTTGGAGATGAGCAAACATGTTTTATACAAAGAAGACCTTTTCATCTTCTATCAAATTTAATTTTTTAGCTGTGTAACATAGATAAGTTTGATTTTTAGCATGTAAAACTCAACTTTAAAATATATCATAAAATGCATTTTACAAGGAAAATATTATAGATATAGAATAAATTGATTTAGTTTAGTTTTGGAGAAATATCCTCCATTTTTAAAGAACATTGTTTATAAATGGCTGTTTTCCTAAGTAAAACCAATGACATAGACTGGTGATGTCAAACATTCTCTTTCTGTTCAACTAAGAAAATCCCATATCACTTGAGTAGCATGATATGAAAAATTATCACAGAAACAGATCAAAGCAAAATTTGAAGTTATAGCCATATTTTCAAACAAATTCATAAACAGGACACACAATTTTTAATGCTTTGAAATTACTTCTTATAAAATCTAGGACCTATTTTGATCAATAACAAAGCTTCCCAAAAATTTCAGTAAATTTCAATGGTGAAAAGACTTGACTGTATGATTTTATATATGACTCTGAGATAAAAGTTTTGGTCAAAAGCAGAAAACCACAAATTATAGAAAAACAGTATTCATCTTCTACAAATAAGCAATATACAAGTAGAATAGTGAGCTATGTTAAATGTTCATTTATATATATACTATATGTCGCGTTACAATATATACAAATTTACAGTACTTATTTACAAAAATAAAATTTATATGCAATATATACATACAAAATAATGAAACATATTTAGATAATTGAAGCTAAATGAAAATGAATAATGTCAATTTTGGGAAGTCCCCACCATACCTGCCAAGTTATTTTTTAAGGGCCACATTCTAAAAAGTATTTAATACCACTCAAAATAATGAAAGACAGTCCGTCAACGCCATTCAACCCTCGTGTCCTTTAGAAAATGATTCCATACTAGCTTACCAATTATTTATATCCATTAATTTCCCAGTTACTATAGAATGATACATCCTATATCCATATTTTGTCATTATACATGTAATTTAAAATATTTTAATCTTGAGTTCTTTCAATTGAGTAGATATCAATGCTTTTTCTATGAAACTGTAATATTTTTTAACCCATGGAAAAGTGACTGCTGAATCATTAATCACATAAAAAAATAAAATTTGGCAGGTATGTCAAAGAATTCTAAATGATAAATAAATCAAATGTCTATGACTAAATGCAATTTACTTTTAAAAAGGGAATTACCTTTAATTTTATGATGTTTATCCCCACGTTTTAAGAAATGTAACTTAAAGGAAATAAATGCGTCACATAAATTTGATTATTATAATCTATGTATGTAAATTTAGTCAGTATATTATGTTTCAAAAGGGGTAACAATTGAATTGTCATTCATTGCATTATCTTCGCTTGATAACAAAAAGGTAGCCAAGATCACATAAAATTAATTAGAATTTTATCAAGTCTTATAATCTTGAAATAAACTGCACCAAATTGGTCTTTCTGATTTTTATCCTAAAAAATAATTTTTTTTTTTTTAAATTGGTCATTTCTGCTTTTTATGCATTTGCATGTCCATTTTCTCATGTATGCTTATCAACTTAGCATTACTTCCAGTCAATTTTATTTGCTACATCTTATCAAAATGCAAAACCAACTGATTTTAAACAACTGAGCATTGATTATATTCAGACAAAAAAAATTGAATTTCTTTCATTAAACTTTTCTTTGAGCAGTTGTGAAAAAATAATCCTCAAATCTTTTTTATTTTGGTGACAGGCAAATGAGAATCTTAATAAATTTGACTGTGTCTAACTGACAATCTACATTTCAGATGAATAAATATCCCTTACAATATGGTACAAAACATGAAGCAAACATAAAATATTTATACAGTGTTAACAAATATGTTAATTTCAATTATAGAACTCAAGTCACATGACTACAGGCAAAGCCATGTGACCTAGTTGTAAAAAATATCACAGTCTTTGTTGTAGTATATATACACCATAGACAGACAATAATGATAGATGAGTTCAATGCTCATGCCATAATGATAAAGTTCACTTCTGTTAAAATATTTAATACAGTAACTCTGTATTTCATATAACCTAATTTTACATATAACCTGTGGTGTTACATTGGAAACAGGACAGAGGCCTCCCCCCCCCCTTTTCTGGGAAAAATTTGATTGATTATATAGGGAATCACTAAAGAATGACCGGAGTCACCCCCTCTAAGGCAGTCAGTGAGTGGGCCCCAACTTTTTAAAATTTCTAGATTTGCCACTGCAGGATACTATTCAAAAGCATGTGTCACAGTCTCAAATAATATTGTAAACAATAGATAGATCTATCAAAATTAATAAACTTTAGTCAACATAATTTTGTACGTTTTAATATTTAAGAAAGCAAGTAATCTAGGTCGCTTTTGAGCAAGAAAAATACTACTACGTCAATTTGTAATCTTATCACTTAAAGTTTACAAAATCAGGTGGTCCGAGACCACCATTGTCGTCCCTTGATTTTCGTTGTTCACAAATATAGTCCCTAGTGTTGACAGTGGGTTACTTGCCATTAATTTTTATACCCCTTCCAAATTTATTTCTCCATGTTCACTGCCTCAAATTGCAAGAAGGGGGTTGAAATTACACTGTAAAAAAATTTGGGTCCAGAATTTTAAAGGAAAGTAGTGATTTGGTCCAGCTGAAAAAGGTTGAAAATGAGCACTTCGGAAGCTGTCAAAAGATTTCAAGACGCCCTAAACATAAAATTGGCCATATTTTGAGTTAGAGGCGATGAAGTTTTCTATAAATTTGATATAATTTGTCCCAAAAGTAGTACAACACACTGTAAAAGTTTCTTTGAGAAAGCGCAGGTGGGATTTTTTTTATTTTCATTTATGTTCTAAAAGAAATGCACTACGAATTAATTGTGTTCTCGGACCTAAGAGGTGAAATCTGTAAATATAGAATTTGTACTCTGGCAACTTCCCTAAATGATTTGATGGTGTCAACTTGTCAAATAGCATGAAACTAAAGGATTTAAACTTTTATTTTATAGAATTTCTGCCAAAACGACCAATTTTGACATTTTATGGTCAAAATAGGCATTTTATAACTTTTTCAATATTGATGCATAAATGGCATCCTGACTTTCTATCTGACAGGTTTTTATGTGTCAATATTTGTGTTTCTATGCCTTTACCTGCTTCTTTTACTTATTTATGAACTCTGAATCTACAGAAAAGAAGTTTATCTCAGATAAAATGTGCAAAATGTGTTGTATGAATGACCCTTGTCTAACGCCTTGTTTGGATGAAGGCAATAGTGGGGAGCTTGGTATATAAAATTTGATGTCCATATTAGAGACTTCACTAAATTTGTATCAAATGCACTTTACAATGTCTATTGTACCTGTTCCATTTCACATACTATATTTCTTTTCTTCTGTAGGATAGCAAGTGGTTTAAATATAAGCCTGTTGAGAATAAATTGCATGAAAGTTTTTCCCTAAAAAGGCAAAAATCTTTGTTTCAGCCCATACTGCTTGTAAGAAAAGTTATTTGCAAGAGTCTTTTTGTGCTCAGATTTGTTGTATCATGTCACATGAGTATAGAAATGATAAAAAAGACACACATTTTTATTTTTTATAGCCTCAATATGCATTTTTAAATGTAAATATGTGGCACGGCCTTAATTGACCCTAAATTTTTTCCAGTCTTACTTGGCCTAAGACCCTTTTAAACTAATATGATATGTTATTTGTAACTTTTCTTTCCATTTAAAGTACTTTAAATACATATGTAAGGATTATTTATAACCAAAAAGCTTCACAAATTTAAAATTGCTGGAAAATATTACATCTTCATGTAAGGCTCCACTTCATTGAAAAACCTGAATTTTTAGGCGCAGGCTCATATAAATTTGACTTATGAATAATTATGCCAAGTCTGATAAATCAAATGAGTACTCTATTGCTTTTAGTACATGATAAGTTATATATTAAGGCATTTAACAAGTATTTTTTTGCAATATTTAAATTTTTAAAGCCCCAAATGTTGATAGTTGAAATTTTTCAATTTTAACGTCAAAATTTTACACGCAAAGATGAGTATAGAACTAAAGTTAATGTCTATAATATACATCCTATTGTCATGAAACTTTGTAAGTAGTGTTATAATACATTAAGCTTTGTTCATACCAAGTTTTTTTAAGATTTGTCTACTCTTTCTACCCTATTAGGTCCGAGACCACCATTGTCGTCCCTTGATTTTCGTTGTTCACAAATATAGTCCCTAGTGTTGACAGTGGGTTACTTGCCATTAATTTTTATACCCCTTCCAAATTTATTTCTCCATGTTCACTGCCTCAAATTGCAAGAAGGGGGTTGAAATTACACTGTAAAAAAATTTGGGTCCAGAATTTTAAAGGAAAGTAGTGATTTGGTCCAGCTGAAAAAGGTTGAAAATGAGCACTTCGGAAGCTGTCAAAAGATTTCAAGACGCCCTAAACATAAAATTGGCCATATTTTGAGTTAGAGGCGATGAAGTTTTCTATAAATTTGATATAATTTGTCCCAAAAGTAGTACAACACACTGTAAAAGTTTCTTTGAGAAAGCGCAGGTGGGATTTTTTTTATTTTCATTTATGTTCTAAAAGAAATGCACTACGAATTAATTGTGTTCTCGGACCAGGTGTTGATTCTTAAGTAACAACCACTTAAACTGGTCATACTTTACTCAAAACCACTTAAAGTGGTCATGTTACTCTTAACCACTTAAACTTGCCATAGATTACTCTAAACCACATAAACTGGTCATACTTTACTCAAAACCACTTAAAGTGGTCATGTTACTCTTAACCACTTAAACTTGCCATAGATTACTCTACACCACATAAACTGGTCATACTTTACTCAAAACCACTTAAAGTGGTCACATGAGATATCAGTTATTACTAAAAAAATCTACTTTTATGAACCACATACAATGTGCTTGGCACAAATTCAGGACGTAAATTTTGCTGAGATTCACAAATCAATTTCAAATCAGACGTGGTAGTGCTGTAAGAAATGAAAGAAGTGCAAACCAAAGACTCATATAGGTAGAGATACTCATTTTTTCTTTCTTATTTTTCTTTTCTTTATACATAAAATGCAATGAATAGCCATACTTTTGATTGAAGAATACTTTGATGGAAGACATATACCACGTTTGAAGATAACATTATGGCATGAGCAAAGATTATGACTATGATGAAAACATTAAAATGTCTATACAGTCATAAGAACAACAAATGCAAATATGAACAGGAATAAGATACTTTTCACAAAGCTTTAAGCCTAGCCAGCAGTTTTTCAGCATCACTCTCATCTGTATCAATGGACGATTGTTTTGTTTTTGAATTTCGTCTTTCCCCTGCCTTTTCGTGATTATAATTGGTGTCCCTTTCTATATCAACTTTTTCTTTGTCTTTATTTTGAGACGGCGCTGTATTTGGGTCATCAAAACTGATTTCTGTTAATGTTGTATTATCCAGGTTGAAGAGATTCTGTCTAGATCTAGATCGAGAGAGTTGAGCACGTCTTTCAGCTAAAAGTATAATTCAAATTTATAAATAAATTACTTCATACAAATATTAGTATACAAATATTAATTTCATAATTGAAAATTATGTATATAGTTATTATTCATATCACACCTACCATAATCCAATGTTATGCATATAAAATATTATTCAAAGTTTCTGAGAAAATTTCATACATGGCCATTTTGTGCAAGGATATACATAAGTATTCCTGAAAAAGCAAGAAATTGATAAGCAACGTATGTTAAATCACATCACTTCTCCAATGAACCTTGATGCAAAATTTCCAGAAGCTCTAATTTTAAGTTAAAGATGAAGCTAGATGTCATATATAACTAGAAGTATGTGACTTATATAGTTGCTGATAAAATGTGAAAACAATTTCCAACATGTGCATCAAAGATATCATTTTTCCTGGCTAACAGAAATAAGAACATTGAAGGATCATGTCAAAAAGAATTGCAAAACTAGATGAAGCTTGTCGCCATAATGTTTTTAAAAGAAGCATTGTCTAGTAGTTCTAGACAAAAATATCGTAAATCGGTTATGGGTAGATGGATGAAAGTACATGAAGATCAATTAACCAGTCATTTGGAGCAGGACTTCAAATTGACTTATGTGACTGAAACTTTTGAAAGCGTTTTTTTAATATCGATCATCATAAAAGGTTCAGAATTAGAACAAGATGTATATATTCAACACTTATTAATTAATGAAATAAAAAAGTAATTCTCATTTCTATCAATATTGATATTTTTATGTAAATGAGTTTATAATATTATTTACCTATATTAAATTCATAAATTTTACTTCCATAACTAACATATTGCTGATCCTCTTTAGAATAGTAAAGTTAGTTAAGCTAATGTTTCAGCACAATTCAATTTAAGAACATTTTCAATTTTTATTTTACTGGTAATAAAATTGGCATGGACCCTTAACACATGCTCAATTCTGACAAGTTTCAGAACAAAAGTTTTCTTTTATGACTAACTAAAGTATGTTTTATTATCAACTTACTAAAACATTACATGTAAATAATTGGAACAATGTCAGTTTTTTCTTTTATGCATATACTGCACTTTACAAGCATATAGTTGTAGTTGTAAGCAGGCCATAACAAATTTACAAAATACACTATCATGCAGCGATTACATGTAAGCATACATGATGAATGAAATGATGCCAGCCTTCTCCTCCAACCCCATTCTACGCTCCCAAAAACATTGAACAGAATATATAATTTAACAAAAAAAATATTACTTAACTGAAATTATTTTCCTTCACACTCAACATTCAGACAAATGGTCTTTTAAAATAAAAAAAAAAATAGAAAAACATATATTCTTCGAATGGATTTATGTATATATATTTATGAATGTGAGTGGGTCAAATGTCAGATATTTATCATACACTAGATATTTTAGATTAATCTTGTTAGTCCTCTGTATGTTGTATATATCATGATTATGTCATGATTACCTCAATGTTCAATACTTGTTAACAGACTTGGGCGTCTGCTGTAGCATGCTGCAATCATATATCAACTTTTTTCACAAAATTACCAACAAAAAAACACAAACTCTACATCTCTATGTTTCAGATACACAAAAAATAAAATAATTCCCACACACAAAAATAATAAAAATCAAAACAAAAACAAAAATTCTAAAAATTAAAATTTCAGAAAACTAGTTTTTCAGGTGTACCATTTTCTAGTCTCCATAAAAAATAATAGAACAGAGTACATAGAGTATATGGGTTTCATAACAAAATTATTTCCATATTTTTGTGCAGATTTTCATGAACATACATGTATAATAAATACTCTGGTATTGATTGAATCCCTGAAACATCAAACAAGGTAACAACATTTTCTATATGTAAACATGTATAAATATTTCACATAACAATCTTGGGAATATACATAACAAAAAAAAAAGGATAAAAATCAAAGCAACGAAACCAAATGAATGCAGCACAACCCATTAATACAACAGCTATTTATAAATCTCTCCCTCTACGATATGCTACAGACAACATTTAACACATCATGCATGGCAGTGTATTGAGAAACAAACCAGTATGACGATGAGCCATGCACGATTTTACCACCGTGGTCGTCTAATCCATCACCGTTGACGAGGGGTTTATCGTGCCACACACGAGAACGAGACAAGTTGGAAAATCTATCTGCTAGTCAGTAAGAGAAAATAAAAAAAAATTGTCAGAAGACAAAATTTAACCACAATTAGTAGGATATTACAACTTATCACATGTCTGCTATATAATTCTAAGGTGAATATACCTTTTTCTTCTAAGATTGAAAATTCAAGTTTTGAAAATTTTACATCAACAGAAAATAATCAACATTAAAGACAACAACACTTCAAAAAATTTAGCAAAGTAATTTTTTTTATTGGTCTATACGTTTTGCTGTCAAGCATTGCTTGAATTTGATTGGCTTCTTCAGTATAAAAAGAAAAAAATATACCAGTTTAATGCACACAATTTCACTTTTTTAACAGTATACTTTCCATCAGAAAAAGGTATGTTCAACTATAGCATGTATAGAACTTAAAAACATTATATGAAGAATTGCTTCATTCTAATTATAAAAATATAGATACAAATGGAAATATATCCCAAGTTTACAAAAATCCCACATTTCTACAAATCCATAAAACTCTACAAAAAAAGCGACCCTCCAATATTTTGCCTCACCTCAATGTATCTGTCTTTGATTATGCAGGTACTGTTTGTTCACTTTCCCTGGGTTTATGACATACATGTATGATGCATTAAAAGCAGTTGGATATCACTTGGTTAATTTGGATATTTAAATATCCCAAAACCATGGGTTTGGTCAGATGTCTTTTTACAAGTGAAGATCATTTCAAAATGTTGATAAAGGAACAATTTTTATGCAAAATGTTTAGTGAAATATTTCTGAATTATTTTTCATTTTTGTTTAAAAAAAACCTTTGCAATACTATTTTCCCACAAAAAGAACCATAATTAATATATAATATATTAAACTCTTATGTCAAAATACTTACTAAACTATCTTAAAGATTTTGAAAAAAACATATGAAGCTCTTAAAATTATTTTCTAGTATTTCAAATTTTTTTAGGGTAATTTCCTGAATAATTTTGTGACCTTTATTGTCATGAAAACTTAGAAAATGCATCAATGTTCTGTTATTCCTTTAAGGTGGTACCTAACACTACAGGGAGATAACTCTGTAAAATCAGCTTAACGTTTTAATTGTGTTGTGTTGTAAAGGGAATATTAAGCTTCTCAATGATCAAAATTGGTGTTTATCAAACTACTATATAACCAGTGTATTTTTTCTGACAAAACGGTTGGTTCAAAATTTTTGAAATTTTTATATTTTTGTTAAAGGGTCAAAGTAAATACTTTGTCAAAATGTCAAAATTTTATGAAAATTAAACGAGCCAAATTTATTTTAGTGAAAGTGTTGAGTACCACCTTAAATTTTAAACTTAACGATCTTTTCAGTTTAATTACATGGACTACAGCCTTTCCCCTTGTCCTATTAAATTTTTCCAACAGGAAAACTTCATACAAAATTTCTATCTACAAATCTTAAAATACCAAACTTTTACTAAATAAACCCCTAAGTATTGTATATAAATAAATAAAAATAATAAAGAAATGATTTTCATTTGTAATGGTAAAGGTATTCATATCCAAACCACTCTAGTGTTACCATGATTTATCTCACGGGAATGTCCTGTTCAATGAAGCATGAAAAAAGCCAAGTGCATGATCAGCTTGAAAGTATGTATACTGTGCAACTACTAGTACAGATATATTTATAAGCTAAGTCGTCTCTACTAAATATAGACATTGATTTATGTAGATTACAATGTGTATTAATCACTGTAAACACATTTATTTAAAGGATAACTGATAAATAAAGCTGTAATCATAACAGGAAGACGAAAATTCAAGGGTGAGAAATCTTCCTTGGCTCATGACAGTACTTCAATACATTTTGTCCAAATATACCATACAGTAGAACTTATCTATTTTATTTCAAAAGGCAAGTGACATTTAATATATCTTAAATGAAAATCTGTTGAAAATATTTCTCATCTTAGACAAGCACTATGCAGTTTTTTACTCCAGAAATCGAAGCTATGACTTATTGTTCCACCAGAAAAAAAGTTACTTCCATTTATATTTAATGGAACAATAGAGATATGAAATGGCATAAGAGAAGTGAGAAAAGATCTTTACAGTATATATAATAGACAAACTAAAAACTGAATATACATGTAGTTCTAATACCATTGAAGATGAATATCATTTTGTTTCAGATTGTATCACTGATAAAGATAATAATGTGTAAAGAAAACATTGCAACATCCCATTGCTGCAGACACCCAACCAACAGAATTAAAATAAATATAATTATAATCTATTTATAACAGAGAGTTATCTCTCGAAGGACAGTACTTCTATATGAACAATTCCATTATTTTAAAATATTTGTTTCATGCTCCATAAAATTAGTATATTGTTTGAATACATGTATACCTATAGCTCTGTAACAATTATTTTGGGACGCCTCACTTTTGAAATAAAATAATATGCAAATGTATTAAATCTTTACATAGACATGAAAGAGTCACTGGATTTTGAATTCCTGGACAAAAACTGCCTGTAATGCATAAGATTTTCATAATTTCAGTAAAACAAAAAAATATTCAAATTCAATGCTAAACCACAGTAATTATACTTTAAAAGTATATGTCTAGTCAAAAGCCTTTAACTCTGTTACAATATTTACTTTAGAAAGCAGGTAAAAAAAGAATCAAGTTTATTTTCTCCTACAAATATAATTTGACGGTAATTGTTTCAAAGAAATGTGCTTTGAAAATGCAGCATGAGAAACCTGATCTGTTGAGTGTGATTTCCTTCATGTTACTTTGTGTCATGAGTCAATTCTTTATGTCCATTCAACTAACATCTTTATATTCTTGACCTATTAGGTCAAACTATTGATTTTACCTACCATCCTCCCTCAAAATCAATTCTTCTTGTAGACTTTAAAATGTACTTTTTTCTTTAAAATTGAAAGATTCAAACATTTATCATACATTGGGATCACTGTAATTAGTTATTAAAAAAAAAAACGAAAAAGTAGGAGCTTTAAAAGAGATGAGAAACATCTATCAAGATATAAAATAAACTGAGATTCTAATAACATATGACTATTTCAATGACATTACCTCCAGCCGCTCTAGGCGTCCTTTGTTTGCGGTCACGTTTTTCTCTGACATTATTAAAAGCAGAACCAGTCTTCAAAGCTTCTAACAAATTATCCATAACACCTTCCTGGTCTCCTTCTGCAAGCAAAACAAATATCTGCTTGTAATATAAAACTAGAGTCAAATAATAATATAACTGTTTTTTCAGTTGCAGTTGGATACAATTCTACTCTTATTTTTGTCGTTTGCAAAAATTACGAAAATAAATCGCACAGAAAAATGAAGCTCTTGTGGAATCAGGGTTAATATAATGCTTCACTCCATTAAGTTGTTTGCCTGTATTTTTCTAGAAATCATTCAAAGAACACTTTCTATCATAAATTCTAGCCAATTAAACATTACTAGAACACACCCGTGATATCGCGGGTCCGTGACTGAATTAAAGTACTGTAAATTCAGAAATTATTGCGAGGTTTTTATTAATGCGAATAATGCGAGCGTCGGACGATCGCAATAATTAAACCTCGCATTCTTACTTTCATTTTTCCAATGTCAATTTGTGATTGATTTATCTCCCTTTGTTCAGTGGTGTGATGTGTTTAACCTTTCACCTGGGGCATTTAAGGGTAATATGTTTTTACAACTTATTTCCGCTAATCTGTGTAATCAGTGAAGCCAGGTGACATTTTTATAACACTTCGACTTTTAATTGGTAATGTGTCTGTAATATGTTTATGATATCCTATAATTACCCAAGCCAGGCCTCGTTCTACACTAATCTTCTGCACGTGGTCGATGTTCAATTAAGTTTCTAGATCCCCAAAGTCGGCATGCACAACACATAAGTTCTAGTAATGCATCTTAGTTTCTAGATCCCCTTTACAAGTTACATCAGTTAAGAATTGTGTATTCAATCACAGAAAACATACGGAAGGTAACTAAATGCATAGATTTGAACAAAGCTTTACTTTGCGAAAAGACATGTGAACATCTGTGATTTACAATAATGTTCAGCATAAAAAAAATTTTTTTTTAATCGGCAAGTCGCAATAATTAAACCTCGCATTTTTGCCTGTGGTCGGCACATCGCAATAATAAATGCACGCAATAATTTCTGAATTTACAGTATACAACTAAGCGTATTATCTGATAAAGTTATGCCGATTATAAGCTGCACAGTTTTGGTCTGCTTTAAAAAGCTTTCTGTTTGAACCCGTCGACCTGGAACTTATCAATTATTGGTAATATTAATTATTTGGAAAACAAAAGTGCCTGGAATGGAGTATTTTTTAATCAACAGCATTGTCCTATATTAGTTATAAATAAAGTTGAATTATTTGATTCGCTTGTTTTATGTCATGTCGGCTAACCAATTGAAAACTGTACCTATACGCCTTAATTTAAGTCCAGATCTTTATTATTCGTATTGTTATCTTAAAAAGTCAGGCATACTGATTAACATACTACAATAGGGAACAATGTGACAATGGTTGAATTTAGTAGTGTCAACCCTGTAGTTATGACCCGTGTATATAGCAAAATCCTAAATACACCGTATGGTGGTGCGCCTGTTAGATGCGGAACGTACAGATAATTAAGGTAATAGGTATAACAGGTGAACATACTGATTAAAAAATACTACAATAGGGAACAATGTGACAATGGTTGAATTTATTAGTGTAACCCTGTAGTTTTGACCCGTTTATATATCAAAATCCTAAATACACCTTATGGTGGTGCGCCTGTTAGGTGCGAAACGTACAGATAAGGTAATAGGTAACAGGTGAATATACTATTGGTATCGGTATTGGATTCGACCGGGACTTGTTAATTATTGGCAATATTAATTATGTGGACAACAAAAGGGTCTGGAGTGGTGTAATTTTCAATCAACACCAATGTCCTATACTAGCTATATATAAAGTTGCATTCTTTGATTTGCCGTTTTTACCTGATGACGACTGACAAATTGGACCTTATTTTAGTATTATAGATAGTTACAATTGGATTTCTTTTTTTACATTGAAAATGATCCAATGAAGAAATATCATATTTTAGAAGATGAGAAAGTATAATCTGTATGTAATGGTTTTAATATTAGCCTATTGCAAATTCATGGTTCACTTATACCCATGTAATCTATGAAAAATTGGTATCCCATGGCTGGAAAAATAATAAATTAGACAGAAATACATCATGTCTAAAGACTGCAATATAAAATGATCAGTCTTATAGCCAAGATAACTTTTTCTATTCACAATTTCAATCTGAAGATTATACCCATCGTCATGTCCACAATAGCCTTCTTTCTTGCCACCTTGGCTGCTTTGTCTTTCTGTGCTCTATCCTTTGCTTCCTTCGCTCGTCTGATCTTCTCTTCCGTTTCTCTCATTTTAGCATTCTCCTTCATTGCATTCTGAAAAAAACAAACAAAAGCATTGATATTAACTACAATTTGCATGATAAAGGGAAGCTCAACAGTTCCCTGCATGTCAAAAGTAAGCTCACAGATAAGATAAGATATATCCAGTTTGTATAAACATTTAGAATTGCTAAATCATGTAAAACAATCAAACATCTATACAGTGTACTAGTAATTGAAGTTATTACAGTAATAACATTTATTAGTAATTGATCCCATGTCTGCTATACGCCATGATGATGCATTCAAAAAACAGATTCAATATGATATGCCCTTTAGATCCTCATACTTGTTAAAACTCAGCTTTATACTGTTGATACATTATCATTCATTACACACCAATTTTTTGTTGAAATTGTGAGTAAAGGTAAACCACGAATTTGAAAGTATAACCGAGTACTAATTCTATTTCCGACGAAGGAATCTAGGAATGCTATGTCTTGCTTTCGCGAAATAAATTTTGCAGGCTTGACAGAAAGAGTAAGCCTGTAACATTTGAAATGTCTGACATGTATTGATACCATCGCGGTCAAAATGTCTAACATAAGTCAGTAAATTCTTTTAATAGAATAATAATTTAGGGCTGATCAAAACTTGATTTTGACTGACACATTTTTAGACTTTGCCGACAGTCCAAACGTCTTATCCGTAATTCAAATTTCTCTTCAAGAACACTTGATACATTAATACTACTTACACTAAAGCTATCTCGGAATGCTTTTATATCCTGGAAGAACTCTTCAAAACCGTATTTCTTGTAATCAAATGCGTAGAACTTTCCCATTTCCTTGTATAAAGATTCCATCTTTTTCTGCATACCACTTAATACATCAGCCTGGTCTTTTGCAGATGTTATAAAGGAGTAAAAATAGTCAAGGAAAAATCTTTGGTATTTACAGACATTCCATTGCATTAAATAACCTTGAATTTAAATAGATTCATCTGTGCCTCACTAGTTTGAATTGTACCAAGTATAATGAAGACCCTTTTTTTTTTTTTTGCACTAAAACAAATTACATATAAATGTAAACAAAGATAGACATACTTATGAAGCAGCTCATATTCACACCATTTGGACTCTGATGGATAGTTGTCTCATTGGTTATATACCACATCTCCTATTTCAACTAAGAACAATCTATAGAACAAATACACAGAATAACTAAATAAAAAATCATTTAAGGTGGTACCTCACACCTGAACTAAAATTAATTTGGCTCGTTTAATTTTCTTTAAATTTTGACAAAGTATTTAATTTGACCCTTTGACAAAAATATAAAAAAATTCAAAAACTTTGAACCAACCGTTTAATCAGGAAAATTACACTGGTTATATAGCAGTTTGACCAAAACATATTTTGATCATTGAGAAGCTTAATATTCCCTTAACAACACAACATCAATAAAATGTTCTGCTGATTTTACAGAGTTATCTCCCTGTAGTGTTAGGTACCACCTTAAGCTAATAAAATTGAGAATGGAAATGGGGAATGTGTCAAAGAGACACCCCAACCAAAGAGTAGCCCAAAGCCAACAATGGATCTTTAAAAGAAACTTTAAGAAAGCCAGAAAAAACTGCACCAAAAGGCTTGCTTCAGCTGGCTAAATATGGTTAATATAAGGATATGTTCATAACTTCAGCAAAGCGATCCCCATCCACATTAGTTTTACTGATATTTTTAATATCCGTTTCTAACTGTTTTAACTGTTTCTCCATACTCTTCAGATTCTTTGTCACTGTTTCTTCTGAGACTGAAAAAGAGAAACATAATTTTTAATCAAGATGACTGATACAGATTGGTGTAAAACATTATCTGATAAAAAGTTCTGTTTCTAATACTACAAAATATTCAGTGTATATTATGTTCTCTCATCCTGCAAAAATCAAAAGAAAATCAACTAATGTGATGTATGCTTATTTCAACTGTAAAATAAAAAAGAAATATGTTTCATTGTCAAAATTTTTTTTATTGCTTTTAATGGCATATATTAAGGTAGATGGGGTGTCTAAATTATAATCCATAGATCTTTTTAATAATTTGCCAAAATGTAGTTTTTGTCATGCTTTTTTAAAAGAAATAACAAAAAGAATGGGTCACCGGGCTTATTTTCACACTACACGGTGTTCAAAATTGACAAATTTTGTATAGATTATGCATGGAAAACCAAATTTTCTGCAATAAAGTATAAACTACACCATAGAATTTTGAGATATCATATGAGAAGATAGCTTTAATAGTATGCTTTCAGTTAAGAAAAAGAAAAAATGGGATCACCGGACCTGTTTTCATGCTACGCTATAAAATCAGTAAATTCCTAACACATTCTATTGTAAATGTACCTTAATCTGAATTATCTGCCCTTGCATTTGAGTTGCCTCCCCTTATGTGACAGAGTTGGAAAAAAATTGACCAAACAAAAGTTTTCTGTTTTTTGTAAAATACAACCATAAATATGATAAAACATGTCATTTTCTATATCAAAGTGGATGTTCTTACACATGAGTACCTACTACTCTAAAAATTTGCACTTTCTATAAAAGATCTAGACCTTGTTTTCTGGTATTTCCAAATCCAAGATGGAGGAAGACACCCTATCTACCTTAACCCATGAAAAGGTAATATCGACCTCCACTTAAGGTTGTACGATCTTTAAGAAATCATAATTATAGGTTTATAACGAGTGAAAATTGGATATCACTCGTTATCATGCTTCCAGTTAGTATAAATGCCAGATTTTGATTGGCTTATAAAAGTGAGATAATTTATAAAATTGAGAATGGAAATGGGGAATGTGTCAAAGAGACAACAACCCGACCAAATAAAAAACAACAGCAGAGGGTCACCAACAGGTCTTCAATGTAGCGAGAAATTCCCGCACCCGGAGGCGTCCTTCAGCTGGCCCCTAAACAAATATATGCTAGTCCAGTGATAATGAACGCCATACTAATTTCCAAATTGTACACAAGAAACTAAAATTAAAATAATACAAGACTAACAAAGGCCAGAGGCTCCTGACTTGGGACAGGCGCAAAAATGCGGCGGGGTTAAACATGTTTGTGAGATCTCAACCCTCCCCCTATACCTCTAACCAATGTAGTAAAGTAAACGCATAACAATACGCACATTAAAATTCAGTTCAAGAGAAATCCGAGTCTGATGTCAGAAGATGTAACCAAAGAAAATAAACAAAATGACAATAATACATAAATAACAACAGACTACTAGCAGTTAACTGACATGCCAGCTCCAGACTTCAATTAAACTGACTGAAAGATTATGATTTCATCATATGAACATCAGGCACAATCCTTCCCGTTAGGGGTTTAGTATCATACCATCATAACATATATGAGAAGAACATAACCCGTGTCATGCCAACAACTGTTTTTAGAATAAATGTGTTTAGTTCCGATGCAAAGACCTTATCAGTGACTCAATATTAACGCCAAAATATGCAATCTTTAATGACTTGACAACAGTATCGTAATTATATCCCTTCTTAATAAGTCTATTCAAAGGTTTTGTAAGTTTCTGAGGTGAATACTGACACCTTTGTGCTTTATAAAGAATATTACCATAAAAAATTGGATGTGAAATACCTGAACGTATTAGAAGTCTGCATACTATATCTTATGGGCCAGCAGGAGAAAATTTGTTGAATGTCACCTTCTTTTACAGACCAATCAAAAATCAATAATCAAAAAGACAATGAATTGAATTTACATCAATAGTTTTAAAGACAATACTCAAGTTCTACACTATGATGTCCGAACTTTTTCAGACTGACATATGAAAAAAAACATCCTTCAAGTTTGTTGTTTTTTTTAATAAATGAATGTTGTTATGTAAATGACATCATAGATAAGACTTTAAATTTGTGTGGTTGTTGGGAGAGTTGTATCCCTTTACTTATTTACTAATATAATAATGTCATGTGTTATCAGCAGTTACTTTCTGAATTTAAATTCCATGGCATTGGAAGTGTTGATGGTGTATTCAAGTTTTTAGTTAAGTAAAATGAGGAAGCATATATATGTGGCTCAACATTCATAATTAACTCAAATTTAACAAAAATGTGTCCATAGTACACTGATGCCCCACTCGCACTGTCATTTTATATGTTCAGTGGACCGTGAAATTAGGTAAAAAAAACCTAATTTGGCATTTAGCTTAGAAAGATCATATCATACTGATCATGTGTTCTAAGTTTTAAGTTAATTGGACTTCAACATCATCAACAACAATCTTGACCAAACATTTTAACCTGAAGCGGGACAGAAGGACAGACATATGAACGGACAAACTGACAAACGAATGGTCGAAGACATGCACAGACCATAAAACATAATGCCCCTCTACTATCATAGGTAGGGCATAAAAACAGAAGAATTCATTATATGGTAAAAGTTTGTAATTATTGAATACTTAAAAGTGACTAACCTCTTGCTGCCTTATCTAAATGTGTAAATTCATCTAAAAATCCCACTAATTCTGGGTATTTTTGCTCCACAATGTTAGCTATGAAATGTACAAGTGTTGTTTTACCGTCTTGAGCTTTAGTATTGGCCAACTGAAAAAGAGATGATAGTAAAAATGTTTATTAACATATAATTAAACAGCATTATTTAATTTTTTTTTGTAATATTCATTTATCTTACAGCTTTTTCCTATTCCTTTAATTTCAAATATAAATATTTGCAATATTTTGTTTTAGAGCCAAAGTCCTTTTAGAGTTTATGATCCAAGATTCACACAAGGCAGTTCGGTTGTATTGCATCACCATCAAAATGATTCCAAAATTTTAAAGAATATTGGATTTGGCTGATCAAGCTATATATCTTATCATCCTTTGAACACTGCTTTTATTTCCTACATGTGGATAACATCTTGGTCATGATCATAAAATTGAGAAATATCTAATTAAAAAAAAAATCAACATTTCACCTAAAAAATGTTAATTTGCCATTCCACAAATGCACTGATGCAATATTTTTTTTTATATTCTAACACATATCATTCATATAAAAGAAATCAAAACCCCCAAATGAAAACAACAAATAAATAACAGAGATACACTTTATTTTCAAAAATAAATTCATTTAAGAAATAAAGTTTGTAAACATTAATACTTCACTTACCTTGGGAAGAAAACTAATTTCAAATCCTACAGACTGAGCATTACGAGATCCAGCATTGAGAAAGTTTCCCATTAACAATATAAGTTCTAATAACTTTGAGAATTTAGTGCTATTCTTAACTTCTTCACAGGCCTCAATGGCTGATACCAAATTCTAAAATGTAAAAGGAAGTACAAAATGTATGTTAATTATAGAAATATTTCAGTCACACTGTGGATTCATTTATTTTCGTGGATACCAACTTTTGTGGATTGATGAAAACTTGCTTATTTGTGGATACTAAATTTCTTGTTTTGGCCAAAGTCTAAATAAATTCCTGAATTAATTTTGGAATTCTTTGGACATTGGAATTCATGGCTCCCTGATAACCTCGAAATCCAAAAAATTGGTATCAAATGAATAACAATGAATCCACAGTATTCTAACAGACACCAAGAAGTTTTATATTGTTAATAATATCACAATTATGTTGTATATTTATATCATTATTATGCTCATGCTTAATTCTTAATGTATATACATGTTGTTTAAGTTGTTGTCATCTCTCATCAATTTGTATAGATTGGTGTATGCATAAATAAAAGGTATCTTTTATGAGGTGTGTAGAGGGCTGTATCTGCACAGAAGAACGCGATATAAAGTTGCCTTTTCACGATGAACAAACAATAAAAAATGTCATACACGTTGATCTGTTAACCGATTTCACGAAACACAGTGAATAACCAAGTTTAACCTTTTTCACGGCTGCATGTGAAATAAAAATGACAAAACACGTTGCACAAAAATAACCCTTTACCACCCTCTTTTATGATTGTATAGAAGAAACATGAAATATTGAGTTGCATATTTTTAATTTAAAAAAAAAAAAAAGGAAAATGTTGTATGATTGCCAATGAGACAACTATCGATCCAAGTTAAATGATGAATTTGGGTTTAAAAATATCAATGAGGGTCTTGCCAGTCTTCACAATGAACTTTTAAATATACAGGCCCTGAGCTCAATTTTCAATTTTTTTTTAGTTAGATTCTGTTGGCCTGTTGATATGATTTTTACAGGCCCGAGAGCAATTTTACTAGCCTGGGCTGCCACTCAGTGTGAAGACTGTCTTGCATGGTCATTCAGCCAATCAGAAGACGTGTTACATCCAAAATTAAATTATTGACAAACACATCAAACAAGAACTAATGCCCCTTCTTCAATTACAATACTTTATACCATATGTTGAATGTGTTCATATCACATGCAAAACAAACTTACTGGTTTAATATCTTGCACCATGTCTGGAAACTGCATTTTAAACAACATTGAATTTAATCTGGGTGTAACTCTCTTTATACCACACATCTGTAATAAAGATATATAGATCATATAATGACATGAGAATTTTGATTGCATATAAGTACTATAAATCTAAAACTTGTACGGCTGTGAAGTTTGGGAATTTAAAGAAAAAAAAAGGATATGAAATGTAACAGTATAAAATATCTTTTGCTGCCAATTAAATGTGAACAAAATACCCCTTACCCTACCAAGACTGAGATACAACCATGCCTAAATTAAAACATCTCTAAAGATTAAAACATTAGGAGGTTTATACTCTATAAATATGCCTTTCATGAATAAATATAAATATGTTATCATTTAGACAGAATCAAGTGGTTTTTACATTATAATTGAATAGGAAAAGAGACAAAATTAGAAAATCATTGTAATTTTCAGATGAAGAACAGTTATAAAAGCAGTGTTCATCAGCTGTGTGCTTTGTTAAATGTGTGTGAAGACTTTTCTGTCATTAGCTTTAATATTTTGCTGCATCCATTTTTTTCTAATTTTATGTACATTTATGTCACGTCTTTGCATATTGCTGTCATATCTTATTACATTCGTGTCATGCCTTTGTATATTTCTGTCATGTCTTTGTAAATTTGTGTTATGTCTGTATATTTCTGTCATGTCTTTGTATATTTGTCATTCCCTTGTATATTTGTGATATGTCTATATTTCTGTCATGTTTTTGTATATTTATGTCATGTCTGATCATATTTTTTTATTCTTTGACATGAAATGTTTAATCACATGTATACCATGTCTTTGTACATTAATGTTTTTCTTTTTACATTTATGTCATGACTTGGTTCATTTATGTCATGTTCTTAGTACATGTATGTCATGTTCTTTGCACATTTAAGACATGTATTTGTACATTTATGTCATGTATTTGTACAATTATGTCATATCTTTTCTCATTAGACAACAGCAGCCTCTTTATAACTCACAGTGACAGAAAACTGTTCTGGCTCTGATAAATCATTGTACTGGTCCTGTAATTTCTCTAATTGTTTCATCTGTTCAGGCTCTGGCATGTATCGTATCAAACTTTCTAATATGGAAGACGACAACTTTTCTTCATCAACTTCTACAATTCTCCGTTTAATTTCGGGATATGGGACCTTGATGGATCCTAATAAAATGGCTGAAAAAAAATAATAAGAAAAGCTGCAATCTTTTCAATACTTAGGAGTTGTGTGGAATTATTGAGTAAATGTAAGATTTGCAGTCCTCTAGCTTTCATTTTTTCTAACAGAAAAGTCCTTTTATCATAATCGCTGTAATCCGAAAAAAAATCTCAAAATTGTTAGATGTTAGTCAAACATGTATTTCTTATTTTTTCGATCATATCTTAAATGAAATAAAAAGAAATATTTTCACTTTCATGTTTTATATTTAAGAACCAAAGCTTCTCATTATTTTTTCAAAAGATCAAGTTTCACCTGTAGAACCTAGAACTTAAAATCATTAAAAGCTTACACAAATTCTGAGCTGCTTTAGGATCAAGTACTTTCAACTCTTTAGCCTTTTTTGTAGGTTTCTTTTCTGCTGTTTCCGAGGTATTCATAATTTTTGCTGAAAAAAAAGAAATATCATGAATAGTAAAACAAATTTTCTTAACACGACAGGGAGATAACTCTGTTAAATCAGCAAAACATTTTAATCATGTTGTATTGTTAAGGAATATTAAACTTCCCAATGATGAAAAGTAGTGTTTGTCAAACTGTCCATTCTCAATTTTATGCTATATAACCATTGAAATTTTTCTGATGAAATAGTTGGTTCAAATTTAAAAACAAATTCATATTTTTGTCAATGGGTCAAAGCTAATATTAAGTAAAAAAAATAAAACATGAAAATTCAACGAGCCAAATTAATTTTAGTCAAGGTGTTGGGTACCACCTAAACAAGCTGTTAGAAATGAATAACTGTAGGAATTTTCACCTATTTTTGTAAAGGAGTAGGTCCAGTAAGACCCCTTTTTGGCCCCAAAATATAGCAGATTTACATAATTGTTAAAATGTAAACTTTTAGTTATGTTTTGGACAGTAAAATGCTTCTGCTACATAAATATGGGCTGTTTTTGACTGTACAAAAAGTAACGATGCACTTATCTTGGGTACTAGCACCATTAAGTCATGCTAAATTACTAAAATCTTCACAATTCTAGCATTTTAATTAAATTTTATACGTTTTTCGTGTAAAACGAAAGTGGCCGCATTCATGTTCATCCTTAATATTGAAATGTAAGTTGTATTTGATGATAATACATAACATATATATAAAGGTTGAGGATGAACACAGATGCGGCCACTTTCATTTTTTACAAAAAAACATCTGAAAAGTGATATATTTGGTAGATTTTTCAGATTTGAGCTTGAATCGGATCGTTTTTAATGACTAAATCAGTTAAAATCTATTACATAAACTAATTGATTCAAATGAAATAGACTGTAGACACTTGTGTTTAAAAAGTGGTAACCAGATGCTCCGCAGGGCGTAGCTTTATACGACCGCAGAAATTGAACCCTGAACGGTTGGGGCAAGTATGGACACAACATTCAAGCTGGATTCAGCTCTAAATTTGGATTGTGATTAAATAGTTGACACAGCATAGGTTTCTGACACAGAATGAATGTGTTCTAATGAACTTAAAATTTTTATTTTCTCTTAGAGCAATTCACTATGCTGTTGAATATTAATCCTCTCAAAAAAATGTTTGAAGAAATTTTCTTTTTTATTTATGAAATTTCAAATGAGAAAAATTGATCCCAATTTTTTTAATCACATCCCCCTTTCCCTTATTCCAAAACTAATCTCAATTAAAATTTCTAATGGAGTTTGCAACAATAACTACTCATTTAAATACATCATAAAATTTTAAGATGTAAAAAAACTGCTTGTTATCACTGAATGGTAAAGATTATTTTAATTTATCAGTTGGTAGTAAAAAGTGAATATACATTGTTTATTGTATATAACAAAGATTTAAGTTGATTCTGGACAAAGAAAGATAACTCCAATTAAAAAAAAATCTTGCTATTGCACAATATTTTGCAATTAGATATTTCTTGCTTACTATTCTGGACAAAGAAAGATAACTCTAATTAAAAAAAAATTTGCTATTTCACAATATTGTGCAATTAGATATTTCTTGCCATTGCGCAATACTGTGCAATTGAAAAGACTTGCTATTGCACAATACTTAATATAATAATTTTAGATCCTGATTTGGACCAACTTGAAAACTGGGCCCATAATAAAAAATCTAAGTACATTTTTGGATTCAGCATATCAAAGAACCCCAAGATTTCAATTTTTGTTGAAATCAGACTAAGTTTAATTTTGGACCCTTTGGACTTTAGTGTAGACCAATTTGAAAACAGGACCAAAAATGAAGAATCTACATACACAGTTAGATTTGGTATATCAAAGAACCCCATTTATTAAATTTTTGATGAAATCAAACAAAGTTTAATTTTGGACCCTGATTTGGACCAACTTGAAAACTGGGCCAATAATCAAGAATCTAAGTACATTTTTAGATTCAGCATATCAAAGAACCTAACTGATTCATTTTTTGTCAAAATCAAACTAAGTTTAATTTTGGACCCTTTGGACCTTAATGTAGACCAATTTGAAAACGGGACCAAAAGTTAAAAATCTACATACACAGTCATGACAGTTAGATTCGGCATATCAAAGAACCCCAATTATTCAATTTTGATGAAATCAAACAAAGTTTAATTTTGGACCCTTTGGGCCCCTTATTCTGTTGGGACCAAAACTCCCAAAATCAATACCAACCTTCCTTTTATGGTCATAAACCTTGTGTTTAAATTTCATAGATTTCTATTTACTTATACTAACGTTATGGTGCGAAAACCAAGAAAAATGCTTATTTGGGTCCCTTTTTGGCCCCTAATTCCTAAACTGTTGGGACCTTAACTCCCAAAATCAATACCAACCTTCCTTTTGTAGTCATTAACATTGTGTTTAAATTTCATTGATTTCTATTTACTTAAACTAAAGTTATTGTGCGAAAACCAAGAATAATGCTTATTTGGGCCCTTTTTTGGCCCCTAATTCCTAAACTGTTGAAACCTAAACTCCCAAAATCAATCCCAACCGTTCTTTTGTGGTCATAAACCTTGTGTCAAAATTTCATAGATTTCTATTAACTTAAACTAAAGTTATAGTGCGAAAACCAAGAAAATGCTTATTTGGGCCCTTTTTGGCCCCTAATTCCTAAAATGTTGGGACCAAAACTCCCAAAATCAATACCAACCTTCCTTTTGTGGTCATAAACCTTGTGTTAAAATTTCATAGATTTCCATTCACTTTTACTAAAGTTAGAGTGCGAAAACTAAAAGTATTCGGACGCCGGACGACGACGACGACGACGACGCAGACGCCAACGTGATAGCAATATACGACGAATATTTTTTCAAATTTTGCGGTCGTATAAAAATCTTTCGTAAGAGGAACCTGAAATCTGAGGCCAAATTCGGTCCTAACCGGACCTACTCCTTTAAGCAGTTTCCAACCTGTCATTTCATCCAAGAGTTTCTACTTTAATCTAACCATAAATTTGATACTTGAAGAAAAGCCCTTTACACTTTTGAATTCAACATCTGTAAATGTCGGTTAAATGTTTAAAATCTATTCTTTTTTCTGAGAACGTTACATAAACTCACACCCCTAAAAACTGATCAGTAATTATGATAAAAGCAAGAAATCTTCAAAGGTATGAAATCTGAAATTTACAGCTTATTTCCTACGGCTTGTAGAGTTAAACTTTGGTAGTCTTGCTTGCTCTCCTTGTATACAAATTAATTCAAGCTTTGTTATTAACATTGACATCTTGAAACAATATATATATATATATATATTTCAACCTGTATACATTATCTATATTTAAATTTAATTGAACATTGTCCCAATTAAAATTGTTAAAATATACAAACAAAACAAGCTAGCTAACCAAAGTCTTGCTTTACATGCATTAGGAAATAAGCTGTAATAAAATTCATTCGCTGTCATTTAATGATGTGGTTCATAAGTCATAAATCTATTTACCTTTAGTTACTCCAAAATTTTCAATGAGACCTTGAAATAAAGATTCATCCTCATACTGATCTTCGCGAACTTGGACCCAAAATGAATCTTTTTCTAATTTTTTGGCTTGTACCTAAAAAAATATATATGTAAATACGTCAATTACAATAATCAAATGTAAATATGTAAACATTGAAGTTGTTTTTCAGGTCCAAACTAAGACAAGGAAATTTTCAGGTGAAGTGAAGAGTACAGGTTATTTTTGCTAAAACCTCAATTGCTTTTATGTTTTACATGTTATATTTGTAATATCTATCTTATTCTTGTTTTGATATTTTTTATTCAAATAAAATACATTTTATATCTCTGTAGTTACGTTTTTCATGTAAATTTGTCCATCTGTTTGCAATCTGGAAATCTGCCATGTCTTAATAAAGACACAATAAAGCTTTTGCTGTCGATTAAATTAGCCTCTGTGTTCCTTGTTGTCATAACTTACTGTTTGTGTATGTGTTCATCATAGAGAGTTGAAGAAAAGTGTATGAAAATTGAGTAAACCACGCTCGTTTTGAAAAGATAAACAACCATTTTTCTTATGTATCAGGTGATCGACAGTCATGTGGGTCAGTCATGTGACTTAATATTATAAAGTGATGATTAAGTCTATAAGAAGTTTATTTTTATCAATACAATTCTACTTTGAAACTTTTAAACAACTATTAAAAAAACTGTTCCAAGAAATAATGATTGAACACATAATGATTCCATAATAAACTTTTTTTTCTCACGTTTCGTGGACAATAAAGGGGGTGCACACTATTCACCCCAAAAGATGGTTGGTCAAAGTAGGACCTTAGTACTATATTTAGAAATTTTACCTGATTCCAGTTGAGTCGTTTGGTCTGCATTGGAGGTTGGTACTTCTTCTTCTTTATACCATATGGAAGACTAGTTGATGGGGCTGCGGGTGGACTCATGAATCCTCCTGGTGGGGGCGGAGGTGCTCCTGGAAATCCTGGTCCTCCTGGTGGGGGAGGAGGGGGTGGTACTCCTCCACCCCCTGGGAATGGTGGGGGAGGGGGTGGTGGCGGACCACCACCAAACCCTGGAGGAGGTGGTGGGGGAGGAGGAGGGGGAGGTCCTCCACCGCCCCCTGGTGGTGGTGGGGGTGGCGGTGGTGGAGGTGGAATAGCCCCTCCTCCTGGAGGTGGAGGTGGTGGTGGTGGTGGTGGCGGCCCTCCCCCTCCTCCAGCTGCTCCTGTGGACTGAATCTGAGCACCAATACCAAGTTTTATCTGCAAAGACAAGAAAATTCATCTTATTATCTATATATATATTTGAAATAAACATGATTATCATATATTTGATCATTTACACTGTGAATTCTTCTTTAATACACATATTTTATCCAGTTCATAGTTAATTATGAACTTTTAGATACAAAAACAAACATTATTTACTATTTGGGGATTTGACTAATTCACCGTTTCAGACAGTACTATTAACAATGTTTATATTTTTTCAAAACTTTTTTATCTTTTTTAATCTTGATTATTGAAAGGTGTGGCTTTTTTTTTTTAAATATTCGGAATTAAAATACAACTGACATAAACCTTACAGATTTCTTACTCCAGAGAATACTAAAGTATAACAAGTTTTGTTTTTTAGAGTACATGTAGTAATTAACTCTTTTTCATTTTACAAACAACATGCATGTTAAAAATTAAATGATATAATTAAATCCATTAAATTTATAAAAAATGTGTAATGTATTGTTCAGTCTGAGTTATTTTTATGGTATAAAATATTATTTTAAAAAATTGAAAAATTGAAAAATTGAAAAAAAAGCTAAAACCCCAAAACTCCACACATCATACTTTTCTCAAGGCTACCAAACCACAAATTCACAGCATACCATTAATCATCTAAAATGTATTGCGATGTACTTAAAATACAGTGATTATAATTAACCTTTATGTGATGATAAATGATAAGAATAAGAATTGAAATACGAATCTTAAGTGGAAGTGTGAGTAAAAACTATCCAACACCTAGGAATATCTAAAAAAAAATTGAAGTTGTGAAAAGGCATTCAGTAAAAGATATATGTGTGGATTAAAGAAAGCAAAAAAAGAAGAATTTATTTGATCTTTTCTTGTTTCTGTGACTATTTACTAAGAAGTAGATCATCACAATGAAAAATTCTTGTCATCATGCCAAAAAAAATCCATTTTATGTTACAAATCAGTTTGTTATGATTTCAAACACAAAAATTATTAAAAAAAAAATTAATACCATTTTGCATAATGTGACCTACCATTTTTCCAGTATGTTTAACCTAATGTGAATTTTATCAAAAATCTACATGTGACTTTTTTATTATCTGTGCAGCGAGATAACCCAGATTTCAGAATAGTCAGAATAGAAATTTTATAATCTAATGGAAGCAGAACTGTGTTTATGCTAAAGTGTTTCAGGACAAATTCACCATCTTGTATTCTACAACTAAAATTTATCTAAGGAAGGAACTGTGTAAAAGACTATAGTTCTGGCCTATCATATACAACTTAACAAAACAAATGAGTGTCTAAATTTAACTCTGTATCTTTTATGAATTGCAAGGGCATTTTTTATCCATTTATATCTATAAATAGTCTTGTTGTGTTTATATTATAGGATAATGATAAAAATCAGTACCTGAAAGAATTTATAAATAATACTTCTGTCACGGAAAAACCAATTTCTTGATAACCTTTTTTCTCTCACGGTAAAACCTGTTTATGAAATTTTTGATAACCTTTGTAAACTGACCTCTTATCTTTATACACGTAGTTTAACACATGTGCACTTGATGTTGTATTGTATAAATGTATAGTATAAATCAATTGAAGTTGCAAAAATATCAATGTAGATAGAAGTTGTCACATTGATTGTATATAAAATTAAAATTTATATATAAGATGCAAAATTAGAAAAAACAAGAATGTGTCCTCAGTACACGAATGCCCCACTCGCACTATCATTTTCCATGTTCAGTGGACCGTGAAATTGGGGTAAAAACTCTAATTTGGCATTAAAATTAGAAAGATCATATTATAGGGAACATGTGTACTAAGTTTGAAGTCGATTGGACTTCAACTTCATCAAAAACTACCTTGACCAAAAACTTTAACCTGAAGCGGGACGGACGGACGAACGGACGCACAGACCAGAAAACATAATGCCCCTCAACTATCGTAGGTGGGGCATAATAAAATGATGATACCAATGATTTTAATAGCTCAAACAGATTTAAAAGTAACGACACCTCTACTTATTACAAATTTTCTTGCAGAAAATTATTCTATGTAGATTTATTCATTAGGTTACTTTAAAAGAAAGCCAGAGAGGTACGGAATCAAAAGTGTGATGATAGAGCTAGAATGAATCAACCGACTCTTCCTGTTTCATTTACAATTTGTATTTCAAAAGTAAACTTATCATATCCTGAAAGTCTGATGAAGTAAACAATATGCAAGAAATTTTGTGTAAGACAGAGGGGTCTTACTGGCAAGCATGATGGGATTAAATTCTACCATGAAATAAGTGACCACGCGATACCTGATCTTGACCAGCTGGCATGCTATCCATAGTACTAAATCCTGACTTATTGCCAGCGGCAGTATTCATTAAAAACATTTTTTCCTGTTAAATCAGAATAAATAGCTGCTTAAAAAATTCTTGGAAGTTATAAAAATTAATCAAGATCTAGTACTGAAGTGGACAAAAGTTAAGAGTGTGGAAAATTGATTTAAAATTCTGTGTTCCTTAGAGCTATTTTTTTTATGCTTGTAGTTTGAAGGTGCTGTTAATGTATTGTGGAAAATAGCTCTAATGACAGCATTATTTGAGCGCTCAGATACATAAATGAATATCTGCAAACATTTTGTACATCTTTCCTTGTAGATGAAACTTCCCACAAAGCAATTTTCACATTTATTATAAAATCTTCACAAACATTTCTAAATCAAAGTATGTCTGACAAAAATCAGGTAACATGTGAATGTTGAAAAAAAAGTTATTATACAAAACAAATGTAAAATCATAGCTGAAATGTCTATCCAATTGTATACATCAAGGGTCCGGAAACGGTCATATATGCCAGACATGACCGATTCGGAAACTCAAAAGTCCTAAATCATTTATTGGGATTTAGGTCAAATTTTATTTTTCAACAGAAATAATTTCGGTCATTTCGTTGAGATTGAGTTTCAAATCGCCATTCTAAAAATATTTCTGTTTTTTTATCGATTTTATGTAATTAAACTGCCACTCCACACAGCTACTTTTGCATGCAATGGGTACTATTTCTGTACCAAAAATATGTAGTACTGGAAATCTACTTTTAATATTCAGTACTATTTTGTTACTTAATAATTATTGTAATATTAAGGTACCTGTATTTTACAGTACTTGATTTGTACTTGAAATTTAAGTACTACAGATTTTTGGTTGCACGGTTACATTTTCAGCATTTTCAGCATTTTGAAAGTTTGATCTTTTTCAAATCTCATAAAGTTATGATGTTCATACATGGAATACTGTGATCATTGTCGGTATTATTTTTGTACCAATATTTTAAGTACAAATCAAGTACTAGAAAATACAAGGACCTAAATTTGACAATAATTCTAAAGAATATTAGAAGTAAAGAAATAGTATTAAATATTAAAAGTAAGTTTCCAGTACTACAGATTATATGTACAGAAATAATACCTATACAAAATTAGCTGTGTACATGTGAACATTAATAATAGAATAATCCGGGGCTTAAATCAAAGACAGCAACTCAGAGACATATTCAGTGGTCTTGATGAATATGGAACATGTGGAACATGTGGAACAAAGAAACTAAGAGCAATGTTCTTGCATCTTCTTGGTTCAATTTGTATTTTATCAAGAGTTTTTCATATGTAAAAATAATAACTCTACTTATTCAAACTTGGATTCTTTCTAATATGAATACATCAACACAGATACAAAATCATGAAACAAATCCTTTGGAACTTGCATAGAAAAGATAGGAATTGATGTGAAAAAAGAATCTGCATCAATAAGTTTGTTTATCATATCGAAATGCTTTAATTATTACAACAGCTGGACAAAAATAATTATCCTCTGCACCTTCTAAATCTTTATAAAATATCAATAGAATTTCACAAAATGATGATGTGGCATAATATGAAACAGATTTTGTTAATAAAATAAAAATAGAATCTACTAGTGCACAAATTGTAAATAAATTTATCAACATGCCGAAAAATTATGAAATATATCTAAGATATATTTTGACCCAATGCCTTACTTTTTCTTTCATAACAGTGAGTTCATCCTCATATTTCTTCACTTTTTCTTCCAATGTCATTGCTTTGGCTTCTGATTCCTGTTTGGCAGTAATGGCTGTCTCTAATTTTGAACTTATTTCTACAATGCTGACTTCTGCATCTTCTACTCGTGATTTTTCATGTAATGAACCTGTTAGAAGAAACAGCATAAGAATATTCTTGTATAGACAATTTATATGTTAGAATAGGATAGAAAAGTGTAAGAATCCATGATTTCTGTATTGAAATATATACGCACTTTGAGTTTTCATCTATATTGAATAAACTAGTTCCTCTTTTTTTACTCCATAGTTCCAATGCAAGTAAGGCAAAGAAAGGTTTGAGAGCTCAAAACCAATTAAAACCTGTCCACATTTCTAATGTGTCTATCCTTAGCCAGATGCAGCTGTTAATCCAGTAGTTGTTGTTGTCTGACATAATAGTTTTATTTTAATAGGCCATTCTTTAAAGTTTTGAATTGTTTAACATTTTGTCAGCCTGTTAAATTTTACTTTGAGGTATCGTCTTTGTTTATTGTTGAAGGTGGTAGTTACATGTATCTATCAACATCTTTATCCTTGCAATGGATTGTTCTCTTCTTATTTCTACAGAACTAGATTAGCATTCAAGATCTGTTTTTTTTTTTATCTTCTTGAATAGATATTGTAGAGCAACGTACTTGTTTCTGAACTTATTTGTATTGTGCATTTTTTTCCTATGTTTTGTTTCTATATCAAAAACCTTATCTGTAATTGTCACTCTATCATTTATTATGTTTAGAGAGGGTGGTAAAGGGTTATTTTTGTGCAACATGTTTTGCCATTTTTATTTCACGTGCAGCTGTGAAAAAGGTTCGTTATTCACCGTGTTTCGTGAAATCGGTAAAAAGATCAACGTGCAAGACATTTTTAATTGTTCGTTCATCGTGAAATGGCAATTTTATTTCGCGTTCTTCCGTGCAGATACCCCCCCTTTACGCCCCTCTTTAGATGTCTATTGTGATGAATTTCAATAATATACACAACATACTACAGATAAAACAATTCCAAAACAATTCATGAAAACAAGACTGCTATTATCAATCAAATTTTACATGTCCAAAACCATATACTCTCACTCATTTATAAAAGACAAATATTTTTTTTCACTTTTGAATCAGGTAAAACAGAATATACCAGATGCTCCGCAGGGCGTAGCTTTATACGACCGCAGAGGTTGAACCCTGAACGGTTGGGGCAAGTATGGACACAACATTCAAGCTGGATTCAGCTCTAAATTTGGATTGTGATTAAATAGTTGACACAGCATAGGTTTCTGACACAGAATGAATGTGTTCTAATGAACTTAAAATTTTTGTTTTCTCTTAGAGCAATTCACTATGCTGTTGAATATTACTCCTCTCAAAAAAATGTTTGAAGAAATTTTCTTTTTTATTTATGAAATTTCAAATGAGAAAAATTGAACCCAATTTTTTTAATCACATCCCCCTTTCCCTTATTCCAAAACTAATCTCAATTAAAATTTCTAATGGAGTTTGCAACAATAACTACTCATTTAAATACATCATAAAATATTAAGATGTAAAACAAGTGAAACTGCGAGCTACTGCTCACTGATGATACCCCCACCGCAAGTGGATAATATTAATAGTGTAAAAATATGCAAGTGTTCGGTAAACAGGAAGTTGTCGAGTGATGAATCTGAAAACGCATCACACGGTATAGCTGACTTATATAAATACTGAAACCAAATTTCAGAAATCCTTGTATTGTAGTTCCTGAGAAAAATGTGACGAAAATTTTCAACTTGGCTATCATGTGTAAAATCAGACAAGTGTTCGGTAAACAGGAAGTTGTCAAGTGATGAATCTGAAAACGCATCACACGGTATGGCTGACATATATAAATGTTGATACCAAATTACAGAAAGGGTGGTTGTGTAGTTCCTGAGAAAAATGTGACGAAAGTTTCATGGGACGGACTGACTGACGGACGGACTGATGGACAGACAGAGGTAAAACAGTATACCCCCCTTTTTTAAAGCGGGGGTATAAAAACTGCTTGTTATCACTGAATGGTAAAGATTATTTTAATTTATCGGTAGTAAAAAGTGAATATACATTGTATATTGTATATAACAAAGATTTAAGTTGATTCTGGACAAAGAAAGATAACTCCAATTAAAAAAAAATCTTGCTATTGCACAATATTTTGCAATTAGATATTTCTTGCTTACTATTCTGGACAAAGAAAGATAACTCTAATTAAAAAAAATTTTGCTATTTCACAATATTGTGCAATTAGATATTTCTTGCTATTGCGGAATACTGTGCAATTGAAAAGACTTGCTATTGCACAATACTTAATATAATAATTTTAGATCCTGATTTGGACCAACTTGAAAACTGGGCCCATAATAAAAAATCTAAGTACATTTTTGGATTCAGCATATCAAAGAACCCCAAGATTTCAATTTTTGTTAAAATCAGACTAAGTTTAATTTTGGACCCTTTGGACTTTAGTGTAGACCAATTTGAAAACAGGACCAAAAATGAAGAATCTACATACACAGTTAGATTTGGTATATCAAAGAACCCCATTTATTCAATTTTTGATGAAATCAAACAAAGTTTAATTTTGGACCCCGATTTGGACCAACTTGAAAACTGGGCCAATAATCAAGAATCTAAGTACATTTTTAGATTCAGCATATCAAAGAACCTAACTGATTCATTTTTTGTCAAAATCAAACTAAGTTTAATTTTGGACCCTTTGGACCTTAATGTAGACCAATTTGAAAACGGGACCAAAAGTTAAGAATCTACATACACAGTCATGACAGCTAGATTCGGCATATCAAAGAACCCCAATTATTCAATTTGGATGAAATCAAACAAAGTTTAATTTTGGACCCTTTGGGCCCCTTATTCTGTTGGGACCAAAACTCCCAAAATCAATACCAACCTTCCTTTTATGGTCATAAACCTTGTGTTTAAATTTCATAGATTTCTATTTACTTATACTAACGTTATGGTGCGAAAACCAAGAAAAATGCTTATTTGGGTCCCTTTTTGGCCCCTAATTCCTAAACTGTTGGGACCTAAACTCCCAAAATCAATACCAACCTTCCTTTTGTAGTCATTAACATTGTGTTTAAATTTCATTGATTTCTATTTACTTAAACTAAAGTTATTGTGTGAAAACCAAGAATAATGCTTATTTGGGCCCTTTTTTGGCCCCTAATTCCTAAACTGTTGAAACCAAAACTCCCAAAATCAATCCCAACCGTTCTTTTGTGGTCATAAACCTTGTGTCAAAATTTCATAGATTTCTATTAACTTAAACTAAAGTTATAGTGCGAAAACCAAGAAAATGCTTATTTGGGCCCTTTTTGGCCCCTAATTCCTAAAATGTTGGGACCAAAACTCCCAAAATCAATACCAACCTTCCTTTTGTGGTCATAAACCTTGTGTTAAAATTTCATAGATTTCCATTCACTTTTACTAAAGTTAGAGTGCGAAAACTAAAAGTATTCGGACGACGACGCCAACGTGATAGCAATATACGACGAAAAAATTTTCAAATTTTGCGGTCGTATAAAAATGACTACCAACTGTAAAACTTACTTAGTAAAGGTTCTACATCAATATCAAATCTCTTTGTGTGTCTGAAATCTGGGTCTGTTCCATTCTTATGTAAAACTATCTGGGTTATACATTCTTCTATTAACTTATAATATTGAGGTCTGAAAAGGTAAAAAGTGCAACTAAGTGGTGAATAAATACATAAAATACATTCACTGATTTCTAAGATGTTTATTCTTTGTTTTACATTTTGTTAAGTTAGAGTTTCAAAGTTTGTTAAAGGTAGATAACTCTGTAAAAATCAGCTGAACATTTTAATCAAATTCTATTTAGAAGGAAATATCAAGCTTTTCAATGATCAAAATTAATGTTTGTCAAACTGCTATAAACATTTATCAATTGAAATTTTTCAGATAAAATGTGTGGTTTTTTTTTAATTTTTAATATTTTTTATCAAAGGGTTAAAGTAAATATTTTGTCAAAATATTATGAAAATTATACCAGACAAATCAATTTTAGTCAAGGAGTTTGGTACCACTTTAACTACTTACCTAGCATATGCATCATCTCGTACAATTAATAAATGCTGTAATATGGATAAAAAGTAAGGTTCTGATATTGTGTCTTTTGTTGAATTATAAACAAGGTCAAAACACTGACGTGGATCTCTAAGATATGGTTAAGAATAAATAATCATTTGTGAGACAACAATATTGAATGACTTCTGTTTGTTTAACTACATGTGTTGTAATAAAAAGTTAATTTTAATTCTGTAATAAATACCTTCAAAGCACCTTATATCCAACAAAATTATGCCTGTAATTACTTTACAACAAAATAAAAAAAAAATCAACTTCCTTTTTATTTTTTCAGTGAAATCAGTTAAAAAGTTAACTCAATGATGAGGGAATACCACATGATTTACATGTAGCATCATTTCGGATTTTTAATGTAACCTATTATAAATATACCTAAGGGTTTAAACAGTATCTAACTATTAACAATGCACTAAACATATGTCTATCTTAGCAGTAAATAACTGAAAAGTGTTCAACATAGAGAAATATCCAGTTTTGGCTGACAATAGAAATAAGAAGATGTTGTTTGAGTGCCAATGAGACAACTCTCCATCCAAGTCATAATATGTAAAAAGTAAACAATTACAGGTCAAAGTATGGCCTTCAACATCCAAGTCTTGGCTCACACCTAACAACAAGCTATAAAGGGTCCAAAAATGACTAGTGTAAAAAATTCAAACAGGAATATCAAATTTTATAAAAATTGATAAACATTTATGAACCACATCAACTAACGACAACCAATGAACAACGTGTTCCTGACTTAGGACAGGTGCAAACAAATGCAGGTATATAAGGGTAACTTATAATCTGGTATAAAGGATACTCTAGCTCAATATGAGCATTATCATAACGATGAACAAATTCATCTAAATCTTCTTCTTTATGGTCATGGAAAATTCTTAAATGTGTCTGTAATTCTTCATCTTGCTGAGTATCTAATGACTAAAATTAAAAGACAAAATATAAATGATACTGAAAAAATACTCTGACCAAAATGAAATTCCACCTTTATAAGTTTAAAGTCATATGAAATGAGTGACTGGTGAAAAATAATGTTTATCCAATTCTTAAACCAATGCATGTATATATCATAAACTTAGTCTTCTGTGCACTATTTAATCATTTGTAAGGCAAAACTATTGTATAATTGTCATTTTGTTGTCTCTGTCTGTTATGATTTAACAAATATGGCAGCTAATTAATTGCTGTGTTTTGAAGCCATTGTTTACAGATTGTCACCTTATAGTAAACAATCAACAAAGAAGCATGGCTACTGAAGTGTATAACATGTATAATCAGATAATAGTTTATTTCAATGACAGATCCATACGTTTTGCGATCACTGGATTTTTACGAGAAGGGTCGCGCTTAGGTCACTTGCATACAGAGAATTGATTCCTGGTAACAATTACTTAAAAAAAAGTAAACTTCTTCCAAATGTGGACAAATTAAAGAATTTTCTCAAAAAAATAGTATATGTACATAAGTTTTATATAAAAAACTTTCCATCTAGTTATAAAAAAACATGCATAATTTTTTTTTAATTTGAGGTTTCATATGACTTTAATGTGTCATTGGGCTTTTCTGTATTTATCTTCCTCAGGAGTGCTCAAGGAGTATAAGAAGTATATTTTAATTCTTGGATAAGTTATTATTTTGAATACATTGATCATTAACCTTTTCATGGTAAAAAGTACAAATTCAAAGGGTCTATATCTTTTTTTCTATGCCTTTTCAGTTGTTTTGATGTTACATCATTGACGATGTCTTGACAACACTCATTGTTGTATGACGTCCTAGAAGTGAAATCATTGAATCTATTTCACCTGTGAAATAATTTATTCTTACTTCATTGGGAAGTCACGGTATCTTTTATTGCCACCAATGAAATCAATTTTAGAAATACAAACCCCAATCAGATCTATCATCCCTGTCCTCATTATTTCATTCCGTAAATGCAGTCTGAAATCTAGGTCATCAGGCGTACTGACAATAGCATTGACTAGTTGAATGTTTGCCACTTGCATAGGTTGGTTGTCCCGCATACCTAAACCCATGATTATTGGCACAAATCTATCTCGCCCTCGAATCTCTCCACATACTGTTATACCCTCCAAAACTTTTTCATGTCTGCAAAGAAATTAGAATTAGAACTGATAATATAAAAAAGACCTAAATATATGTCAATAATTAGGTGAAACAACAATACAAAAGTATATGACAGGTGTATGAAGATATTGAATATAAAGTAGTTCTTTTAAAAGCACTATTACAACTATATATATATATGTATAATGGCACTTTGACACCATTTTTTACTAAAGGGTAAAACAGCTGGAAACATTTCATCTTGAAAATTCTGATTGAAGAGATACCAACTTTTCCTGTTATGATTTTGAATTAACCAAATGAAAAAGTATATTCTTCCTTAATCTGTTAATGATAAGGGATACAATTTCAAGTCTGGAGGATGTTCAGCAGATAACTGTCAATCAACTAAAAAAGTCTTACATCTGGAACATTATACCAGATATTTTTTTAATTCCTAAGGATAAATGTTTAAGCCTATAGATCAATTCTGGTCTAACCTTGAAATAGCAGGAATTAATAAATAGAACTTATTGCTATTTGAGAATTTGCAAGGCTTGACCTGAGAATTTGCATCACTTGAACTATTAATGTCAGATTTTTCTATTGTGACCTCAGGGGAACATGTGTGTTGTCAATGTAGTCTTTTTACTGCTAACTTTTACATATAAATCATCAGGGCCCTTATAGTTTGTAATACCTACCCATCTGGAGGTACTATACATATAGCAGCTAGAAGTCTGACAGCCTCTAACATTGTATTAGGGTCTGAAGGATCAACTGTTCTAGATAATATAGTTAAGGCTTCTTCATGTCCTATCATTTGCATCAAACCAAACTGAAAATAGAGATATATATAAAAGATATTCTGTTGTCAGAAATGAAACCAAGAACATTGATGTATTACACAGAATAAAACTTTCAACTAAAACAGGTATTTTTTTGTTTCAAAAGCTGAAAAACAGAAATGAGTTTATAAAAACTCGCCAACATGTGAATTCAAATATTGTGTTATTCAAATTACAGTTTATAAATGACTAAACAATAGAAAAGATCTTTAATTCCCACTATAACAGAATACTCTAAATGTATCTATTTCATGGGATACCAACTTTTGTAGATTTTTGTTGGACATAGCAAACCAAAAACATTAGAATCAAACAAAAAATTGATCCCAAGTTTCAATTGTGTTATGCAAGAATGAATTGAAAACATGAGAGGGTCTAATTTCATTGCTGATTGATGTTTTACTGTATAAGTAGCTTAGAATTAAATTTCTGTATTGTGCAAGGATTTAAGTAGAAATACTATTAATTCCTTGTATTAAGTGTGAATTTTATAACACTTTCCACAGATTTTTAAGAAAACAAATTAATGCGAAAGAAGAATGTGTCTAGGGTACATAAATGCCCTCACTTGTAAATTGAAGTGAAGAAATGGCGAAGTCAGCCATTTTTTTTTATATATATAAAGGGACACAAATAAAACAGTGAAGGTGACACTGTCTAAATTCCAAAACACATATCTGTTTATGGTGATAATAAGCATTGTGTATAAATTTCCAAACATTTGGTTCAGGAACAATAAAGTTAGTGTACTGAAACTACTTTCAGAATGTACAAACAGATGGACAGAAGAAAGTACAAACAGATAAGAATAAACCTTAATGTGCCCTATAATATTGGACATGGAACATATAAAGTATACTTAATTAATGTTGTTCATACAAGACGTTACCTTATTGTTCATAAATGCTTTGAGACATCTTACAGCCTCATATGTACTTCTTCTTTCTGTTTTTCTAAAAATAAACAAAAAAGAATGAACATAACAAACTATCCTTTGCAAGCCATTTGAGTTGTAGATTTGCTGTCTCCTTCTTAATTTTCTAGAGCTCTCTTCTTATATTTATAATATGCACATCTTACTCTGTTCAGTGTATTTCTTAATTCAAGGCAATTTGATGCTACGCACATAAAAAATAAATGGACTGATTATTTGGTAGCATTAGATCGATTAACCTTAAAGATCAGATGAACAATCAGACTTCTATAGTAGGCCAGGCCTGAAAATGTAAACAGGACGTTTCTAGTCTGCTTGACACAAACAGTAGCAAAATACTGGAAACAAACTTCTTTCCCATATGCCTTTTTTCCTGTTTAGCCCTTTCCAGATGGCCTTACAGCTTTCTATTCTTGTGATTTTCTAATTATATTGGTGTGATTCTACAAGGGAGATGCGGAAAAATACACATTTGGGTTGATTTATATTCACATTATTTTTCCAGTTGCAAAGTGAAAAAAATAAACTGCTCACAAAAATTGTGGCTATTTTAAACAAATTACTTACGAATCACAGCAGTAAGTTAAATTCCTTAAAATTCCATTTAATCCAGCTACACCAAACTCTTGTACCCAACTGTAATCATAAAGAACATCAGTATGAACATAATGATGAATAAGATATTTCTATAAAAGTGTTAATAAATAGTTTTTTTATCATAATTGTTTTGTACATAATTTATACAACATGTAATTTGTTTTCTTTTTTTCAGCTGGTTAATAGGCATTGATTTATCAAACTTTATTAATGTAATTATCTTTTTTCATTTTTCATAAATTTTCAACAAATAAACTTCAATTTTCATAAAGGAACTCTTCAAGGTATTATTTAAGGATGTTCAGTAGGTAATTTCTTCATTAAAGGTAAACCTTTTCATGTTTTACATAAAAATTCCTTCTCCTTCTCAAAAATGTGTTCAATACTTTCTAGGCACAAACAGTTCTTGGAACTATTATTAAGTTTTAAAGATGAGATATTAGATTTGAAATCATAACCATTTTCTACCATGTGATTTCAAACATTTTAAAATAACAAATTCTTACAATCTGCATTTCATAGATGAACTTGTACTTCAAAGAAAACAGCTGATTTTAAATGATGTATTAGCAAGTTATAACAGTACCACATTACCTTACAGGATTACTTGTTAATGATACTCGTAAAGATTCCAATAATTTTAATCGTTTATCTCCCTTGACTTCAGGATTCCGTAATTCTGCATGAAAACTGGCCGGTGTATCAAGGTTTCCTGGTCCTACTATCTGTAATGTTAATATAAAACTGTCAAAATCATCAAAATACAATTTGTCATGAATTTTATGTGCAGTTACATTGTATTCATATTTTAACAGATTTGGTTTGGTGATACTTGAATAATGGTCCAGACAATTAACATTCTATATGTGTCTGTCCAAAGTCAGGAACCTTTAATTCAGAGGTAGTGATTTGTTACTGTATACATGCATCAGATGGTTTTTTTGTTTTGTTTTGTTTTGTATGTAAATATACATCAGCCATTGGGTTTCTCATTTGAATTTTTTTAGTATTGTTATGTCAGAGCCTTATTTCAGTTTGATATCCATGATATCTGGTATGGGTTTTGCTCATTGTTGGCTTGTGAGTATTAAGATATTTAGGTTACCTACGGTATCACACGTTCATGTTGGACATATTGACCAGGATTAATAAAAGATCCTCATAGGAGCAAACATAGACTGTAGTTCTTTTAAGAGTTAAGTTGAGTGTCTCAAGGACTTTTTTTTAACATACCTTGACAGACTGGTGCATACCAAGCATAGAACGTTTCTGGAATATGTCTTTCTTTCTTAGAGGGGCTTTTTTTTCTTCTGACAAATTCATGTCATCCTGAAAATATATAGTATTAATTGTAATTATAGCAAGTATCAAATATCAAAATCAGATTCCTCACATTTCTATAATAAATCTTTCTGCCATCTCATACATTTGTCATAAAATTAAAAGAAACTTATTTTTCCTGAGACTGTCTTTGAAGATGAAATAAATGGATGATGTGGCCATGGGAAACAGATTATGACACCTCTTAGCTTGCATATAATGCTGCAAAAGGACATAACTAGAAAAAGTTCTGTAAAAGTGGAGCCATCCAAATTGGATCTTGATATGTGTTTTATGGTTATAAGCATAGTGAGTTTCATAACAATTGGTTGAAGCAAACTTAAGTTTAAGTTGCAACTAATTTTGTACGTACTGACCGACAAGGGTAACACTTAATGCCCCTCCACAGTTTTATTGGGCACAACAACAAAAATGATGGTACATTTAAAAAGGAGTACAAATCCTATCAAATGAGTAAACAAGAAAATCTATGAAAAATCATATTTCATAAACAAAATGACTGCATGTATGTATACTTCTTTTTTCATTGACAGAGAAAACACTTTATTCATTATTATTTGAGTAATATAACTTTTCAAGATTTTGAAATTATTTAATTTGTGAGAGTCTCTGTTAATTAGCTATATGTTAAAAGCTGGGGTGCCCCCTAAAAATAATCATCAGTCCAATACAAATTGATTTTCCCTAAAGCTATATTAAAACCACTAAATATTCAAAAAGGGAGGATTACAAAATTCTATAAATATCTAGTCATTGGTAGTTGTAACTGCTGCTAAAATTGTAACACAATTTATTAATAAAATATGTAACACATTTAACTTTTTGTCTTTTCCAGTATATGATACATGGCTACTTTTTACTGTATTAATCATAACAGAAATATTTTTATCAGGACTCTGACTGTGCATCATTTATTGTATACAAATATTTTTATGATCAGCCATGCAGAAAGTTTCACCTTTCCTCAGGTGTAAAAGTTATACTCCAGGTAATCAAAATTCTATGTAATCTAGCACCTCTACACCTTACAAAACTTGACAAGGTAATTGATATTGTGTGTACTGGAAAATACATCTTATATTGAACTAGTGGACCTTTGGGTTATTACCGTTAATATCATAATCAAACATAACTTGGATCTTGATATGAGAGAACTACATAATAATCTGTCTTGATGATGTCAGGAACTGGCCAAGTTATTTTTTTCGCCTTTAGGTGTTTGTTTGTATGTAATCCCACACCAAAATGAGAAATATCTAAATATTTATATCTAATGTTAAACTTTCAATTAATCCTTCAACATGATCAGCAGAGATGTCAAAGTTTGATTGTCTTAATTTGTCTACTTGACAAAAATATATTAGTTACTGTATCAACCCAAAATGTACTTTTAAAATAAAGTACACTGTATGACCAATTAACTTAATAGTACATCTAAACTAGTATACTACATTATACCATTCAAAAAAGGACCATATCTAAAATTGAGCCATGTTTTTTTGTGTGCTTTAAATGCCAGTCTCTTGAGTCAATCTCTTTTCAACTTTTTGTTCTTGTGCTGTGCTCTTACACCACTGTCCTGTGTTACTCGGGGAATGACCGCTCATCGAAAGCAAGAAGAATGTCATCTAATGGTGTTAAAGTTGCTCTACTGATTGCTGTCTGCCATATTGTTTTTCTCTTCGTTAAAATTGGCCACTTATTTTTTCTTGTTACCAAGGCATTTCATCATGTTCATTGCATACTATTCTGTATGGGTTTTGTACATTGAATTAAAATTAATAAAGCCTTTATCCGTGTCCTATGCATGCTATGGTCTCTTGCTCACTGGTATTCTATTTTCATACTGTATTGTTAGTTTGCTGTCTCTTTGAAGTGTATCGATTATTTCTGTATATTTTTAATGGTTGAGTGATTATTTATTGTTATTTCATTAAAGAAAATACAAAGGACTGTCGTTTTCAGAATAACATCCTTGTAATTTTAAATTACAATATTATTTGATCTTATTTGAAGTAGTAGATTTTTTTTTTCAAATTATAACTTCTCTTACGTCAAACTGATTTTAATTCTTTTATCTTAAGGAAGTTCTTTTCTAAAATTGTCTTAAATATTTGACATTTTACAGTTTTGATAACATAGGTGATCAAATTTACTTCAGAATATATGGTTACATCCCTTAAGCAATTATAAATGAAAAGACATGCTTTGATTAAAGAGCATGTTTATAAAACAAAGAGATAAAATAAAAGATGATTAAGAACATGAAGCATAGAAAGAAACAAGAGGAGAGAAAAAAACCTTTGATTTATCAAATGCAAATAAAACTGTGGAATGGTGGAAAGAAAAGCAAAGTTGATTAATTGATATCTGCTTAAGATCCAGATCAGGTACATATTTCTAACAAGAAAAAAGGAGTCGGACGGTTAGAATGAAGAGAGAAAAATAAGAACTGAAGAACAAGAATGTGTCCATTGTACATTGGATGCCTCACTTGCACTATTATTTTCTATGTTCAGATCGTGAAATTGAGATGGATGGACGAAGGAATGGCCGCACAGACCGAAAACATAATGCCCCAAGATTGGCAATAAAAATGAGAACTATTCGTGCAAATTCAACATGGTAGATGAATAAAAAGGTGTTTCAAACGTTTGCAAGTCATTTACACATCTATGGTTACATTTTTAATTTTATGTCTTAAATTCAGAATGCTGTCCCATCTCATATTCCAAAGTTAAGTGACATAAAACCATCATTGGTTGGAATAAAAACTATGCATATATTGCCAAAAACAAAATTTATTGGATGCTTAAAATCCAATTAAATTTTGTTATATTAAATAGTAAAAGGAAGGCATTTTAATTCTGTAATCTGTAGACACATAAGTAGTATTAGATCAAATTATAATATCTAATATCAAATTATACAGAAACAGTGCATTTAAACTTTAGTGTGTTACGTAATATACAACAATCGAATATATTATTATTTAAGCTGTCAAATTGTTACTGTAGTGTTTTCTTTCTGTATTGTAATTTGTACAATACTCTACTTGTCCCACGATTCAGGAAACTTATAACATAGAAAGGCCACGGTTTCATGTAATGTCCCTCAATTTGCTTGATTAACCTTACAATTAATTTGGAAAATATCAAAGTGGATTTTACATGAAGAATGAAAAGGAACAAAATGTGATCAATAAGAAATTAGAGAAATAAAATTAGATGTTAATTAAACTTTATAGGAATCAATGAGGCCTATTATAGATCAGAGACAACTTTTTAAAGAAGTAGTTGTACTGGCTTTTAAGCATCCTTACACCAAGTCATACGATTGTGATACTTCTAAAAATGAATCAAATAATGTGCCTAGGGAATGTAAAAGTCTTAAAAGCTTAAGAAACTTAAACTGAATATACAGTAACCTACAAAAGCATAAAATGTAGGTCACAAATGAACTAGTCTGATCAGAGCCTGTAAAGTTCCATGTACATGGCATACTGTATACTTATTTCAACATGTTCAAAATTTATTCACATGATCAAAGTCAATGAAGTGTAAAAGTTTAGGTCCCCATTTCATTAATTGTATGAATGGAGACACTATGTATGTGTATATAGTAATATACATGTTTGGTGGCCTTCGGCTGTTGTCTGCTATTTGGTCGGGTTGTTAGTCTATGACATTTCCATTCTCAATTTTATGTCAATCAGATAGCAAACCAATATTAAGAGAAAATCCAAAGCTAGAGACCAAAACATGTTCTTTGTAATCTTATGTAAACTTTCATTTCAATAGCAAAGTGAATTTTGAAAAAAACAACTTATTTTAGTAAAATGAACATGATGAAGAAATTTGAAAAAAATACCAGATTAAATCATACAATATAAAGGAGAACACTGAAGGTTTACTATCATACAATAAAGACTAGGGTATCCCATGGCCCTAATTCAAATTTACACTTCCCTTTCTTTCATAATATTGAATTTTAATATATTTTGAATTTCTTTTGAATCTAATTTTTAAAACTTCCTCCAAATCCTAAATAAACTGATGAGTAACTTTGTAAAATATCAGTGCAATGGAGATAGGGAATTCTGATGCAATATCTGCAATTGTTGACTTCTTTCTGATTCATTAAAACTTATAAATTGGATAATCCACAGGAGATTATACGAAACTGTCAACAATTGTTACAGGAAATTAACATAGCCTCTAAACTTCAAATAGCCTCTAACTGGGAGATCAATCATTTTGTATTCTAACATCTGCCAATAATATTTACGTAAGGAAACTGCTATTATCATCATTGCCATTATTTATTACATACACAATGGGTGGAGTTCTATTGTGCATGCATTTATTTCTTCCTCATCAATTTATTTATATAATATTGCTTTCTTTTCTTTTACAAAAGCTGCTACTTCAAGCGTACATCTGACGAAAAATAAACGAATAGCTTCCTCAAATCGTATAAATCATAAATCTAGTATATTACAGATATATAGTAAATCACATCCTACATGCTCTACATTTTCTAAAAAATTTAGTTCCTACAAAATGTTACCTCAAGATCTAGCAATCTTCAATTTTCCATAAATCTCAGGTTCATAAAACCCACACAGTCCTATTAAAACAATACAGTCCCTTGAGGACTAATGTCTTAATCGTCACGTTTGCTAAATTTTAGGCTCATCTTGGTGATAAAATTTTCTAATCAACTTATTATGTCAAATCAACATGTTTGGAAAATATTCAGCTCAATGTAAATCAGAATTTACTATCAAATAAAAGCCTCAAAAGTTTAGCTGAAAGGCTGTTGTGGATCTATACATCTGATAAATATTGAAAATTTTTACTCTGAATTTGCTAAAATTTCTTTGTGAATGGTTAACTAGATTTATTTTTATTAAATTGAAACAAATTGAAACAAATTGAAACAATTGAAACATCATCATGATAGAAAAATGTAAAAATTAAATAACAAAAGTATCGAACTCCAAGGAAAAATAACTGAAAGTACCTTATCAAAATGGTTAAATCAAAAGTGCAAACCCATCAGGAATGGAAAACAACTGTCGTATTCCTGACTTGGTATATTATAGAAAATAGTTAATTAATAGATATAGGAAGATGTGGTGTGAGTGCCAATGAGACAACTCTCCATCCAAATAACAATTTAAAAAAAGTAAACCATTATAGGTCAATGTACGGCCTTCAACATGGAGCCTTGGCGAGCTATAAAGGGCCCCAAAATTACTAGTGCAAAACCATTCAAACGGGAAAACCAACAGTCTAAACCTAGTTGTATAGCTAGCTAAACCTCTCACTTAATGTGTGACAATCAACTCTTTTTTTTTAAGTTAAAGCAGTGTAGAAATGATAATCAATTTCTATACAAACCCCATTTTGAAGTATTTTTACTCAATATATCTTTTTTCTGTTAAACATTTTACTTCTTATTCTACATTCTGTCATTTGAGAAATTGCACAACAACTAGAAAATGTGGTCATTATAAAAAGATGGGGCCATTTTCTGCTTGAATAAGAAAAGAGAAACTTGTCTGCAAGACATCCTCAGCATTTTCTTAACATACAATGACATGTGCGAGTAATTACTTTCACAAGACGACAAGAATTGGAAAAGATTGTAGGACTTATCTGTGGAATAGGAATTATAATTACGTAATACTGATTTCTTGGTTAATTACTTTGAAATCTTTCAGGCAATTCTAGCAATACATTAAATGTCACATAACAAAAAAAGTTATGTGTTGTAATGAAACTGACAACTGGGTAAAATATAATCATCACTCTAAACGCATGTGATAAGTCTCTACTTCTTTCATTTATTGTCCCCAAACATAAATAAAATTGTTACAAGTATTTCTATTATATTTTGTTTTACATTGTCGAGATATTGAAATATAAAAGGAAATAGTACTTTTATTGACCGATTTAAAGTATAAAAATTTACCTTGTAACACATTTATTACAAAAAGTACAATTAATCGTACATACTTAAAAGTTTGCAATAATCTCTAATGATTTCCTTATTTTTTTTATTTATTTTTTTTGGCAACTAAACATAAATTTCTACTTTTCATGTTTTTTAAGTGTTAATTTGTTCACATGGGAATGCATAATACAAGTTGTACAATTTTATTATATACTTCACATTTACATATCATCACCATAGGATTGTTTCTAAAAGGTCTTATTTATTAGCAAAACAGCTATTTTGAAATTTTGAAAATGTCATTTTCTTTACCAAATGAACCCACATGCCAGTCATGTGACACTGATGTAGACCATATAAGAAGATGTGGTATGATTGCAGGTGAGAAAACTCTCCGTCCTAGTCACAATTTATAAAAGTAAACCATCATAGGCCAAAGTATGCTTCTTCAACACGCATCCTTGGCACACACCAAACAGTAAGCTATAAAAGGGCCTCAAGAAGAAGTCACAATCAGCAACAAAATGTAAGCATACATAAACAGTCAGGGGACTTACTGAAATAAGTGATTTTTAAATCACTTATTTGAGTAGCAAATTCGAGGTTTTGTCACAAATTGGGATTTTGTAGTTTTTTCAAAATTTTAAACATAAAGGTTTAAATAACATCTTTTAATTAGTAAAATTAAAAAAATATGAACTTTTTGCTTCTTTAAAGTAGCAAGGTTTATGCCTTTGATGCTATCATTTACCTGAAAATTCTATTTTAGTTGAAAAAATGCTATAATAATGGCTTTACATAATGAACTGATACTTTCTTAAAAGATTTTTCACAGCAGTGGGAGTATTTTTCCTGTGAAGTTCAAGGTTTCATCTTTCAGATTATGTAATAAAATTCTACTGTTCGCGATAAAAATTTCACTGTTCGGGGGTGTTGAAATTAGTGGGGGTTATTAAAAGAATGATACTTAAAGAAGTGATTTTTGGGAAGGAAATTGAGGTCTGATACTTAAACAAGTGATTTTTATGTCATTATCCTAGATTCAGTACAAGGTCATCACCTGACATGACCGGGTCATCCTAGACAACACAGATGTTGGTTCTGATAAGTTTAGAAACATAATTAGTCCCTGGATCATTAGTATTCTATATTTAAAGCTACACTAATATTAAATCACTTCATCTAGTGAATAATTTGTACCACTTAAATAGGTGATTATTAAAGAAAGACAACTCTAACTTCCAACCTTTATGGAAATAATGTTACTTGAATCAGTGATTTAGAAAATCACTTGTTTAAGTAAGTCCCCTGACTGATAAACATGATATACACGTATAAGATAATATATATATCTATATTACACAATTAACATGAATGATTCCAAAATAAAATAAGAGTAGACATAATGAGGTCAACATGCTGTCTTCAACATAAGCCAAGTTTGTCAAACTACATGTATAAATGTCATTCATTTAAGTGTAGCAATGTTATGAATGAAGTGAACGCCTATCAAAGATCTGCCATCTGCATGCACAGTCTTCATATTATAACTAAAATCGTTTGCGTTATTTATGATGTCAGAGGTCTGTTATTACATCTGATGTCATTAACATATCCTGAAAGTGTGAAATCCATTAAACAAGTGAAAATTAACACACAGCTAAATATGATCGATAAAAAACAATATTGCTGAAACTGACAATATACATATATATCAGAATAAGTCTTTATATAATCTTGAAAAGTTTTAGCCAAGGTAAATTCAGTAAAGCAGATGATACAATGAATAACCTGGATTTATTTTTCACTGATTTAAGTTTTAATTAAAATTTGACTCTTTCTAAATCTGTATGTATTAAACTTGAAATGATAAGAATGCAAAATAAGTATCTTGTGAATCTTTATGATAACATTTATTGTGATCTCTTGAGGGGGGATTAAGCTATAAAACATATACATAACATACAATCGTAGTATCAAGATTTCTGTTTTTAATTTGCAAATAATTGAACACATGGGAGAACCAGTACAATAATTCGTAACAGAAACTGTATGCAAGAATACACCACTAACTGCATTGTACTAATTAATTATATGGTTTCTTATATCTCTTTACAAGTTTAAAATTTCAAAGAACAGGAATTTGAATCCCTTCTATTTGCACAAAAATTTCCATAAATATTCAAAAATCTAAACAGAAGAGAGTTGGGTATATTTATCCCATAAACAATCTTTTTTCTACTTCATTTTTTACTTCATGTTTAAGGTTTTACACAATACATGTAAGCATTTTAGATAATAATAAATTTTGAACAAAAAACACTTGAAAATTATACAACATTTACCATGTTACATATATACATTCTTAAAATAATTAATTTTATTGAAATAAAATTAAATGGACAATCACGGTTTGTCATTTCTTACTCTAAATGCTCCACGTCTACGAATCTATATACACAAAAGATGTTATCTGGTGTATATGTAAATTTCATTTAAGAAGACCTTTTAGCATTTGTTAAGCTACCATGATGATGTGAACAGATTGCCAATTACAGGCCAAAGTCTTTTAACATGTTGATAATGAATGACAATAGGTCTGAGCATCAATGATCAATATATTGGCCATTTTGTTTATTAACCATATTTAGATCATTTCAATATTTTACATATTTTATATGATTTATGTTTCAATAAATTAATTTACGAAGTTTTCACCATTGCATAATATTTTATATTGTTTGTATTGTGTATACTAGAAATAATTTAAAATTTGACTTTAATGGTCCTTGAATCGACCTTGACATTAGTTTACATGTACACAGATTTTTCTTCATTTTCTTGTGTAACAATGCAAACAGAAGGTGTTAAATGTCAATTTGTTTTATATTAGACATGAAAAATCTGTTGTGTCGTCACATTATTTATTTCAAAACTTTAATCTTACATGTAAACATCATTGTCAATAAAGGGAAAAGTTATAAAAAAAATATAAGTATCATATGAAAATGGAACCAAATAACAATCAGTTATAAAAAAAAAATGCATCTGTTTTTGTATCAAAATGTGTATGGCAACATAATATTTCCTAAAGAATTTATTTAACCAAAAATAACTGTCATGTTCATTAGTGCACTAGTGCAATATCCCTTTCATGTTTTACAGTTGTCAAACATGGGCTGCTTTAAATTTACATTTTAAAATCTTTGTTATACTGTACAATAAAACTTGCTATTGTCATGATTGTCTGAATTACTGTTGAATATTTATGAGAAATAATATTTACAAATACACATGTGACAAACAATCGAAAAATAAGGAGATGTGGTGTGATTGCAATTGAAACAACAATCAACAAAGACAGTTTATTGCTTGAGACATTATAACCTTATAAATGGCAATAGAATAAAGCTTATTGAAAGACAATTAAAATGAGGTCAAGGTTAAATGACCCTGGACACATTTTAATGAGTCAATAGACCTAAGGATGAGGATCTTTTACATATAAAAACTTGGATACTGACAGAATTAGGAAAGAAAGACACAAAACACTAACTTTAACATTTAAATAAGGTCAAGGTCACTCAGGCATGTCAAATGAAAATGTTCATCTTAAATTCTTTATTAAACCAAAAATATATAGCAGCCATGTTACATGTCCTTATATATTTGACCGCAACACCAGGCTTTAACACACACTGGGTCATCCTGATATTTAGTGATTTCAACAACATAGCAATCAAGGGCCACAACTCCTACACAGCATAGTGAAAAATTTAATATGACCTCCATTTTGTCATGAAAAACAACAAATCAAACTTTGACATTGAAATTGATTAAAAAGTTATCAAATCATTATTTACACACAACATCATTATCGAAGTGATTCAAACAGTTTAAGACAACAAAAAACATGAAAAATACCAAAATTGACCAAAAGTTTATCAATATTTTTTGTTATCATTATTTGGTTTAAGTGTATATATATCCACATGTAATGTATTTTCCTAACCTCTAATTAATAAAGGAGGGATATTTATACTAGATGCAATTTCTGATTTTGTTTTTGATGTTTTTACTTATATTTGCTGTAAAGACCACTAAAGAAAACAAACAGTATCAATACGTCTACATCTGCTCTCTGTATATCCATCTGACCAATACCTATTACTTAGCGTAGTGTTTATTTGAGGGCTTAGTACCATCTAAACAAACAGATATCATATCACATATGATAACGGTAAATACTACTGCCCAGAATTATTAAATACCTGAAATATTGTTGTTATCTAAGGTCAAGTGTTATACCTATACTGAACATGTTTAGAATATTTATTTTCACAACAAAATGCATATCTGGTTTGAGGCATGTACAAGTATACTGTACTACATATAGGTCAACCATGTCAACGTCGGTGTGTTGCTGTGAATAATCATTTGAGTCATTTTAAATTTTAATTATATTAAATTTGTCAGCTTTACTTTTCTTAATTTTCTAAATCAAAAATTCTGAACAAGAAAGAATGACATTAATGTCAGATTTAAGAACATAATTATGGTCAATATTCCTGAAATCAGTTTATAGTGTTTTCAAGACAAAATTTGCAAAGCAATTTGTCAAAATATATACTTTGCAAACTGTATCTTTAGAATTTCGAAACTTTAAAATGAAAAGAATAGAGAAAATCAAAAACATGGCTAAGGTCAATTTTGCTTGAGTTGTGTTAATCATAGTACAATTACCATATTCATGTATGTATAGATCTATAAATTAATATTTCTTTCTTTGTCTAGCATGTGTAGTTTAGCTGCTATGTTCCTGTACAATAATATAGTTTAGTAACCCAGTCTACATTTGATCAATCCAGTTATTTTTTGTCTCTTCATTTTACATTAAATTGTTTTGTTTAAGGAGCAAGAAAATTCAGGGTTGATGGATTACTTTTTCGTACATCTAATAAATTGAGAATGGAAACTTGGAATGTGTTACAGAGACAATCTGACCAAAGACCAGTAAACAGAAGAAGGCCACCAATGGGCAGATGGATCTTCAACACAGCAGGAAAATCCTGCACACAGAGGATCAGCTTACCATGCTTATTTTTGTTCTTTTACATTTCATAATCTTGGTAAATCCTTTGAACCCTTAAGAAAGGCTATAACAAAGTCTGCAGGATATATATGTATCAATAGCATTTAATAGAAATTTTATCACAACTTTTTATGGAGTGTGAAAAACTCTTTTGAAGTTTTAAATAAGCTTTGATCCTCAAAAGGTCAGTTTGCCATCATTTGACAGTTTAGAATTATTTACCCTTTTTGGTAGATGTACACTGCAAAAAATCTAATTAAAGAGAAATATTCAGGACTATAATGTTGATTCATTATTATTCGTTGGATACAAATTTTCGTGGTTTTAGTGGGTACAGATGAACCACGAATTTAAATGTTAAACGAAGTACAAATTTTCTATCAGGTCGTATGCAGACTTTGGCAAAACTACGAAGTTACATATCAAAGAAAATGCAAATATTTTCTGCAATCCATGAAAATAGGTACTCATGAAAATAAATGAATCCACAGTAATTCAATAAAAAAGTTATAGATCTCCAGAGGTGCAACTATATGACTATATACATGATATATCTGCTGTTTTTGTAACAGTTCCTTTATTTCATCAATTTTATTTAACTAACAACATGAACAAATGGCAAAGAAATGATTAAAGCCATTATTTTTTTGCTTTATAACATGTACAATGTATGTAACTGTTTTTCTTGTACATGTTGTAGATAAAGTATAAAATTCAGTGATTTGTACAAATTTCAATAGGAAAACGGTTACCCTCTTATTGCAGAGTGATGGTAAAGCTTCATAAGGAACTAATTATGTATAAAACACCACTTGATATATATATTTATCATATATTTAGTACAAAATACAGCTATTTTGTATATCTAATAAAGGTTGTTTTTCCAGTCTGTATCACCTACCCTGTATCGCATACCCCGTATCGCATAGCTAAACCCGTATCGCATACCCCGTATCGTATGGTAAAACCCGTATCGCATACCTTTTTTTTTTTTTTTTTTTTTTTTTACATAAAGTTTTTTTTTTTTTTTTTGCTTAAGAAAAAATTTCCTCAAAATAGGTCATTTTTTTTAATGACGTCATTGTTTGGTATGTAACGTCACGAACGTCAAGTTTTCATATTGTATGTGACGTCACGAACATCAAGTTTGCATATTTTTTGGCACACTAAATGCAACTATAAAAAATACAAAACACTCAAATAAATACAATAATAAACAAAATATTTTTAAAACAGCAGCAGGCAAATGGTAAGGTAACCCAGGTGCTTTGTATAAGCAGTTATTTTAAGGCTTTGAACCAAGACAAAAGCAGAACTGAAGGTAACCCAGTGCTAATCTATCGGGATCAGAAAACAGTTCATATAATATAATACTCTTCTGTTGAAATATATGATAAAGCGTATAATACATGGCAAAATCCGTATCACATGCCGTATCACCCTCGACCAATATCATCCCTCGGGCCTAAAGGCCCTTGGGCTGATATTGATGTCTCGGGATGATACGACATATGATACGGATTTTGCCATGTATTATTCTCTATATACATTGTATTTAAACAATACAAGCAGACATATTGTATTCAGATACTATATATACAAAAACGTATAAGGCAAAAATAAAATGTGTGTTACCTTCCTATTTATCTACATGCAGTCTGGAATTTTGATGAAATAAGTTTGTGGATACTAGTCATATATTGGTGAGGAGTTTTTGAAGAAAATCTCATTAAAACCATTAAGGTTCAAATAAGGGTTAGTTGGGAAACATTGAAGTTTTGAACCCTTGTAGGTGTCATTTCATCAACCCTTTCCCAGTTGAACATATTGAGGACACATGCGTCACATGATGTAAAAATAAATACTAACCAGCATTCTCTCAAACTTTTCCAAGACCTCTTTGTCCGACAATTGGCTAGTGTCTGGACGGAATCCATAAGCGTTCCCATTAGTGTCATCGGACTCACTGGGTGTTGGTAGTTTGTTTGGCGCCTTTTTGTCTTTTCCTCCTCCCTTAATTTTATTAAACTGTAAACAAAATAAAAACACATTTCAAAGTAATTAAACTTAATGCAGTTAAAAAATGTACTGGATCTAGATAAATCTGTTGATATTTTTTAACACATATAGCTAATAGTCTTTGATATACAGTAGTTGTTTCTCGATGTTTCACAAAGACATTAGGGAGTTGCATTTTGGCTAACAACTTCAGATAATTCACTAATATAGAAAATCTGGTCTTGATGTTAATATTTCTGTAGATCAACATTTGTGTACATGCATCAATTATTGTAATTATAAGCCAGAATTCAATATGTTCAAAGCCAAGGCCAAAAAAATAATGCATGTGTTTCTGCTAACCCCTACCTACCCTAATTTTTAGTGAGCGCCTACCCTAACACTTTTTATGCGATTTTGTAATAAGCTGTTGAAGTCTGACTGATTCCCTAATATAGTAGTAACCAGCTAAAAAATGTTTAAAAAAAATAAAATGATATTGCCTACCTACATTCATTTTGACATTGTACCATGCCTAAAAGATGTATGTTCAGTAAGCTACAATGTACTACCCTATTTTTTTTCAAAAGAAAGAATATACCTGTAAGATACCTGTAAGATCGTTGTGGGGCTCATATGGAAGGATCCTATCCTTTTTAGCCCACCATATTTTGGTACACTTTTAAAACTGATACAATACATGACCTATTATTTATTTGTTTGGCATTAATGATTAAAATTATCAATTACATTTGGAATGGTCATAACTCCTACATGTATGAAGATTTACCAACAATTTTGGCAATATTGATTTATTTGTCATGTTTGTCATGTTTGTAGATCTTGTCTTGTGGATCATTTTTTGCTTTTCAAATATTCTTTCTCATAATTTTAAAATTATTAGAATGTCCTATGTGTACCACAAAGTTTGTTAACGGTTGAAAAATTATATAACGCCCGGTAGTTGCATTCAAAATTTAAAGTCAGTAATTTTAGAACGGTCTTTAAACATTGTTAAAGATTACCATAGCTGTAGAATCGTGGCGCTTAGGTGACAGGTCCTGGCATTAGTTTCTGACAATTGGACCTTAGAGCTACGGTTCTGCAACTACATGTAAATATTACCATGGCTATTGTATATGAGAGGGGGATAGAAGGGGTCCTGATCCCGAAATCCTGGGCTTAAAAACACTAAATCCTGAGGTCCCGAAATTAAATAAAGTAAATCCAGGAATCCTGAAATCTGAAAAAAAGAATTCCCGGATCCCGAAAGGGTCAATCCCGAAATCCCAAGCTTAAAAACAGCCGATCCCGGAGTCCCGATAAAGGTCCTATCCCCCCTCTATATGCTGTACCCTAGTTACAAATGTATCATTTATATTATTGAATGATAACAATGTCCACAAATGCATTTCAGTTGTTCAAGTACATTGTACAAGTTTATTTTTCCGTTTGTCTACCTGTAGTTTCTGATTTCTTCTTCCTGCAGGTACATTTTGTAACTATACTGTATAAATTTGTTACCTATTTATACTTTTTTAAATCTTTTACCTTGAATGATTTTCTCTTCTGTTGGTCCTTCTTGGGAACAACCTGTTCACTCATTGTATAATTAATACTCCTGTCAGCGATATAATATAAATTGTGTTACTGTGTACCCCAATGATGTTAAGGAACACAAATGTGTATTTGTCTTATCAGAGAGCTAACTTCCTGAATGTCAGAGGGGAAACAACACAGTAAATAGTAGTGTATATGTGCTATATACTTACAATACTGTTCCGTTTTGATATATCTTTTTTGTCCATGGTTTATCTTCAAGTATATACTTCCTCCGATATACAAAACCGCATGTAAACATACGACATTAAGTCATATAAGACATTTAGTCCATTTGAATCTTGGAGCTGGGCTGATTTGAACGAATCTGTTCGTGAAGTTTCATTAATTTTCAAAGAATAAAACTTGAAGGGATTATATGAAAATGAAGGTAAATTATCAGTTTATAACAAAATCTTGCTGTCAATAGTTGCTGCGGTATTTAACACTTGAATATAAATGAACTTCCATTCATTGTGTTTTGACACACTTTTTTGTGATTCACTATCCGCCATATCATACTCCCAAAATTTTGTCCAATGAGATTCACGGTTATATGTTCACTTCGGCACTGTTTACTATTTTTAGATTCTGCATAAGATTTCTTTTTTCATTTAAGTCCATTTTCAATTTTCTTTATTGCATCCTTCTCAGATGTATATAAAGTTATTCGCTATTAAATATTGTAAGAATTAAGGGCAGAAAAAAAGAAGTAAAAAAAAGGGGATTTTCCAATATTTCCAAATTGACCAATCAAAATTGCTGTTTTAAAATCAAGGAGGTTGGAAAATGGCAGGTGCCACATTGGATGCCAAAGGATGGTTAGAAGAAACCCAATTTTAATACACTATCTCTCACATTAACACGATAGTTGCAAAGTTTAATATTGTGCTTGACATGTTAAGCTTGTGCATTATTAATTAACACAAAATTTCATTTCATTTAAACAAATTATTTACTTTAGTTTTAAAACTCAATCTGACAGTTGTTCTGGAATGTTTATGTCTGATACTACAGAGATAAGAGTTCATACTTCTTCAGACCATTGGTATTTTTTTGGTGTCACAATTTTACATAAGCAATATATGGTCAAGAGAATGACATGAACCTAGTGACACCCGACATGCATCATGTTTCAAAATCTGCAGCTCCCGTCTCAACGTCTGGGTGCATTCGAGACCGGCATGCACATGTTCTCCAATCATGAAGAGTCTTATTTCTGCGCCATAAAGTATTAAGAATCCACAGGGTTCCAATAGAAACTGCAAGCGACTGTACTGAAGAAATCACTCGCATCTGTTACTTTGACAGTGTTGCCCAATTGTCAAAATTGATATAAAGTTACCTTCATGTTCACATTAGTCCCTATCCTCATCATCAGTTTTCTAGTTCAACCAAGTCAATGAAACATTAATTTTTCATTTATAAGTAAAGAAGTTCAAAGACATGAAAAATATATATATTTCTTTAGAAGAGCTGAAAGCATTTGGAATCGGCCTCATCAGGTCTATTCACTGCCACTACACTTAGCACCATATGCATCTATACGTTCGCCCCCTTAGGTCGGTTCTCACCCAATCATTATTCAAATTCCAGTTGAATTAATAGATGTTTTTTTATATGTATATATATTCCAAATAAAATAAATATTTCGTTTGGAAAAAAAAAATAAAAAAATATATAGCATGTTTAGCAATGCAATTACCATGATTACCAAAACATAATTTACAATTTATTAAAAAAAAAAATGTTGTGAAAATCTTACTTTGTTTTGAAACAACAATGATTTTGTTTTATAGAAATACACTTTAACCAAAACATGTTTAAGATTTTTACTATATTTGATGAAACAAACAAAAAACATCAAAATTTCACTTACATGTACTTAGAAACAAATATATTTTTTATATAGTAATATTATACTAACTAAAACATGATTTAGTTTTATTCCACTAAAATATGTTGTCAGAATCTCACTATTTGAAACAAAGAAAAAAAATAGCATTAAGCAATACTTTCCAAAACTCGAGCACAAAAGTATTAAACACAAAACCAATAAAAAGGCTTCGAACTGACTATAAGAGAATTTCAAGAAAAGAATGAATAATGGGGTTTATGCAGCTCTGAATTATCCAAAGTAAAGCCAAAAGTGTAAGGCACACAGATACAGCAGACTGCACCGTACATATTAAACAGCTGAAAGCAAGATTATCGATCATCATTAATAATTGATACATGTAGATTACAGAATAAATTTCAAAATTTCAAATCTTACATTATATTTTAGGCATTTAAGTACAGAGGGTATTGAACAGTGTGTTGGTGATAACGCCAGAAAAGATGAAAAGATAATTGATGTTGCCAAAGATGTAAGTACTTTTAAAGATTTAAATCAGATTTTGGTTCTGTAGGATAGTCATGATATTCTCCCTATCTTGGCATATATTTTCTGACTTTGATTTAAACAGTCATGGTCTTACCAAAAAAATCACTCACATGTTTCATTAGGAGAAGAAGCAAATGCCAATTATAATCAAATTTTTGGATTGATTTGACAATGGATCAAACTGACAATATCCAGCGCCAGAGGTGGGCATTGAATTCTTTTAAAACTATTATGTATATTAATGATACACTGCTTTTAAGAATACAGAACATTAATTTAACATTAGAAAAGAAAATGAAAACATCTATTTTTTTTTGTTGATTGTACATTAGGCTTAAATTAAAATATTGTTTGTTTGCAGTTTACCGACCGACCCTTGAAAATCCTCCCGACTGTGAAAATTTTATTGCTTTAAATTTAAAGAAATTTTTTTTAATACTTCTATTTACGCGATCCGGAACTTTGGGTCCTTTCCGGAAATGATTTAAAGTCTGGGTCAATTACGCATTTCAAGTTCGGTTTTTCTTAGCTTCCCGTCAAGCGTTCATGTGACCATTTAATGATAAAGCACATGGAAATTGTTTACAGGTATCCATGAAGTCACGGAGGAGTACTTTACGCTGTCGTCTCGTGTCAATTTTAAAACAAATAACAAACAAAAAAGTTTATTAGTAAACTGTTTATACAGATTCAGGCACATGTAACGATGTGTGATGATATCATTGACGATGATGCAGCAGATATTCATAACTGACACGATAACCATTCCGTCTCAAACAAATCGGGTACAGAATCTGTGGAGCCTGACTTTATGGAACCAATTTCAGTGGTTAAATAATTCGACAGCAGCTTGAAGTATGGCATATTTTCTACTAATCGTTGTGGAGACGACAAAGATGAAACCACTCCTCCGTGACTTAAATCTTCATGGATATCTGTAAACACGCCTGTACGGAGAAATGGGCTCATTTGAAATGTTAATGGATATAGATCATGCCAAATCAATAAGAAGCAACCCTAACTACACAAAGATGTAGAGAAAATGAATGGTTAGCTTGAAAAATAAATATACTCTATCTATATTAAATCTATCTTCGATTGCAATGAGTATGCTCCTTTAGGATAAGGGGGGCTGCCCCACTCATTGCAATTATTCTCTTTCTTACAATATTGAATATACCCAAACTGTGTGGCCTGTGTGAATTCAATTAAAACGTGTCCTTAGGAGCTATGCTGCCAATTTTTTTTATGCATTAAAAACATTTCAGTACAGACCATTTACTTTTAATGGGGTGCTATGGATTTCACCCCAAACTTTAGATTTCTTTGGTTTTCATTAAAGCCTGGCAAAAATATAACCTTATCACATATAATTAAATATTGTTAGAAATATGAAAACAGTCGAATGTCTTAATACTTTTTTTTCAATTGAGGAAGATTCAATGGTTATTTTTTTTTTTATTAAAAATACACTCTTTAATACATTGTCTTATTTATCTTTAATATCTACATTTTTCTGATGAAAATACTCTACTCATGGAAACATTCTAGTCAAGAAGCATACATGTCTGAATATATTTCTTTAAAACAGTTCTAGTCATAATGACATTCCTTGTTTATAAGTGTTCCAGTATTTAATAATTATACCATATTTTATGTCATAAATTGGATAATGACACTATGTTAAAGTTTCAGTTTTGGTGTAAAGTTTTTTATCTGAAAATGCCTGTTCATTTGATGTTGGTTTTCAGCATGTCCAGTGTTTGTTGTTTTAAAATGTTTTTTTTTTCTTCACAAGAAACTTGGTTTAGTGTAACTGCTTGTTTAAACTGTATTTTGACTGATAAAATAAAATATTTTTCCTACCTACCGACCCTTCAGTCTGAAGGTACAGTCGGAAAACTGCAAACAAACATATTTTTAAGGTTGGCCTTATTTGCACCTTTTTAATAATGTTCTTTTCTCTTCCAGACTGATTTTAAAGAAATTGGAAGGAAATGGTTACCAGAAGATGTTAGTAAAGTCAGCTGTGAATATGTAAGTACTATGGAAGCCCTTTCAATACACCATTTTTTATCACATTGTAAATTGGCTACGTAAATGTGACACATACAAAAAGTAAAATAACAAAAATAGAAAATTTAAACAGAAATCCATTATCAAATGGCAAAATGAAATCAAAAGTAAAAAAATATCAAACCAATGGAAAACAGCTGTCATGTTCCTGACTTGGTATAGGCATTTCTTAACAAGATAAAAAGATTTACATATCTCTTTTCTTGTCTTCGTATCAGCTTCCTGTTATTGTATTAGGTAAACCCCTTATCAATTGTTAAATTTAAGAATGTTACATCTATAATAATAACACCATTAACTATATTATCATGATTATGTGATTAAAAAACTCTGTTAATGGTTGATCTCAATTTAAGTTTTGTTGTGAACTATTATAATAAGTTGAATAACTCTGAACCCCCGGTTAAATCTGCACTGCCGGTTACCATATCTATATAAATAGGGTGCAAACATTAATCCACCATTCTGCCTCTGATGAAGGTCATTTTTGGACCAAAACCGGTCAGGCTAATAGGCGGCTATGAAACATCACCAGGCGCTGTTAATTATGTGTATATTTTTATACTTTTACATAGTCCCCACTGATACACATAATTAATGTGGCTTCTACTAATGAAAGCTCTATTTGGAGTTATGTATTTAGAGACCACTTATGTCAGTACACCTTTCCTATATTGCCTATTACATGTATTATAATAAGTTGCAATATTAATTCCTGCTAGATAATGCATAAAAAGAATACAGGAATTGACACAAATATCCTCAGAAAAAAAGCCGCAAATGATAAACAATTACAAACTGCACATCATCCATATATCTAGAATGTTTTAGAGGTAAAACCAGTTGTACATATATGTGCACAAGAACCCCTTTTTTGCTTAGATAGACCATCATTGACCATATATTGTGAAACACACAATAAAAACTAGCAGAGGGTACTCAATATTCAGATTAAAATCATAAATTTGTTCAAGGAAATTCATGTGTGCATGTTACAGGGTCTACTGTGTATGGATTTAGAAGAATACAAATTTCACATCAGGAAAGCTGACATAATTGCAAACATGACAATATCAATTTTTTATAGGTTGAAGGTCCAGGGGTGTTACAAATACAGAAGATTAGGAATGTAGCAGCCCCTAAAGATAATGAGGAATCTCAAGGAGCCCCCAGACTGCTGAAACTGACCCTTACTGATGGTCATCTTAACTGTAATGGTGTGGAAACAGAAAAACTTGATAAGTTTGGGTATAAATTAATATTTATTTCTCAGTGTATATTTATTTAACTATATATATAGCTTTGACTGTAAGCTGCAAATATGTTGAGTCTACTGCACCGCATTTGGCAAAGCTCAATGATGCACCTAAAACATTCACAATGAAGAAATACTATTTAAAAATAGTCATGCAAATTTATTTGCAAGTATATATTTCTATATAAATGTGGCAGTGTAACACAAGGTGTAATATTAGTACTTTTTGTATTAGTTGAGATATGAAAAATATCTTTCATTAATTGGAAACTTTTCAGATTATTGATTTGTTTTCATTTTTAACTGTTATAGGTTAGCATATCTAATATTAAAGTTTGAAATAAAAAAAACTTTTTTTATGATAGTTAATTTAATGAATTAATGAAATGTATATATGACATAGCATAGTATGCAGTTGTTCCATACTTAAAGTGTATACTGCCAATTTTCACAACAATGACATATTGTATATATTTGCAGAGTGAATGTACCACCAGGAACTAAAGTACTGTTAAAGGGAACAGTAGCAGTAGAACATGGAATTCTGTTGTTGAACAATAAAAATTGTCACCTGATTGGTGGACGTGTGGAGAAAATGGCGGAAAACTGGGAACTTAAAAAGGTATGTTAAAAATAATAAATGAAGACACTATATGATGAAAATTATATTACATGTATGTTGGTTAAATTGGGTCAGTTTGATTGGATAAAAGCAATTGAGGGGCATTTCAATATCAAATTGTAATTCTCAAAATTAAGTCTACCATTATGACAACACAAGATTCCTGTGACCACCTCACAACAATGTATAGGAAAACAATTGAAATATTTGCTGTAGCATTTAATTTCATGGTTGTTGCATTATAGTATAATTAAAAGAATTGAACTCTTCTTTTTTGTTATTTAATAGGTTTGTAAAGCATTGATTTTGGGAACATTTAAGTATAAAGTGCTTCCACGTATTTCATTTTATTGGTCACAGTATTCACATTTTTTATTCTCGAGGCTGAATGCAGGTATAGTTATTATGATGCAGAAATATGAACAACTAATGGTAATGTAATTGTACTATTTATTTTATTTTTAGATGTTATCTAAACAGTCCAAACTGAGAGGTGTGACAGAAGGAGGACCACCTCCATTTGTTCCTTTTGGGCATAAAATACAACAAGTCAAACCTGCAACTCAGAAAGGTAAATTTCATGGACTGCTGCAAACTACATATGCCAAATTTAACGTTTGCATACCTTTAAATGACATCTACATCTACATAATACTTCTTAACAACATTATGGTGAAGACACATGCTAGGTATTTTTTTTTTTGTATATGAACTAATAATACTCCCTGAACAGATATGTTTTCTTTTTTTTTTTATGCCCCATTTATGGGCATTATGTTTTCTGGTCTGTGGGTCTGTTCGTCCATCCATTCGTTCATTTGTCCATCTGTTCGTCCTGCCTCAGGTAAAAGTTTTTGGTTGAGGTAGTTTTTGATGAAGTTGGAAGTCCAATCAATTTGAAACTTGGTACACATGTTCCTTGTGATATGATCTTTCTAATTTTGATGCCTAATCAGAGATTTTCCCCCATTTTCACGGTCCATTGAACATAGAAAATGATAGTGCGGATCTGTGTACTATGAACACATTCTTGTTTTAAAAAGAATTTAAACACTTGTAACCTGGAAGATTCTACTCAAATTATATTAAATTCTTGAAAAATTTGGTCATCAAGTTTGACAGGTGTTTGAAAGGTTAAGTTTTAGACCGTTTTCTATTCTCTGTAAAATGCTTATGGTCCTAAGAAAATCTGAAAGAGTTTAAACACCGCTATTTCTGTCAGTCTTTTATAGTAAGTAGTGGCTTCCATTGATATGTTGAAAAAGAGATTTAACTTAAGTTTTTTATTCTTTGAATAATTAAAGACTAAATAATTTGAGATGATTAAAGTGTATCGTGTTAGAAGGCCATTGTCAGTTTCTTTTTGACTTATGAACTTTTAATGTCCTATTGTTACATCAGCCTCTTTTATCCTTCATTTATGTAGCTATTATCTTCAAAACTGAAGTATATAGAAATAGATGTAGGCCTTATTCATTTGTTATTGCTAAAAATTGAAGATAAATGCTTATTCTAATGCAACAACGTTTGTAACGTTCATTTTGATTGGATAACGTCACTTTTTTACATGGCATCAATTGACAATTGATGCTATGGGACGTACGCGCAAGCGCATACGGCATATGACAGATTTTAATTACATGTTTTAACGTTGTTTTCTGTCAGTTTCATTAGAATGGAGATAACAATATTGTATTTTAAGCTCCGACGGCATCAATTGGGGATTTGATGGTCGCAAATACCCGTTTACTGTCTCCGCTAACGCGTCGCCAGTAAACTTAATTTGCGACCATCAAATCCCCAATTGATGCCGTCGGAGCTTAAAATACAATACAGTTATCTCCTAATTGATACAATTTTTTGTTGGGTATTAAAAACTGATTATTGGACAGTTGAAAGATGAACATTTTCTTTTGATTTTTCTAGACAATTTTAAGTCCCTTGCAACAAAGAAGGAAGAAAAGAAAGAGGAAGGAGAATTTGAACAACAGAGACAGGCAACCATTGCTGAAGCTCTGCAGGCCAAAGAAGAAAAGACAAAAACATTTGGTGGTGGACAAAAACAGGTGAACTTTTAAGGCTGCAAAATTTATAACGAAATAAAGGAATTGAATACTAATTTATAGCTTTAGTTTAAAATTGGATAATCTGATTTTCAATCATATCTAAAAAAAAAAAAAAAAAAAAGCATTTATAAATTCAATGCAATTGCCCTCAATCAAAGACAACAGTAGTATATCAGTGTTGGATAGTCATAAAAAGTAAAATCACAAAAATACTGAACTTAAAGGAAAATCAATTCGGAAAGTCCATAATCACATGGCAAAATCAAATAACAAAACGCATCAAAAACGAATGGACAAGAACTGTCATATTCCTGACTTGGTACAGGCATTTTCAAATGTAGAAAATGGTGGATTGAACCTGGTTTTATAGCTAGCTAAACCTCTCACTTGTATGACAGTCGCATCAAATTCCATTATATTGTCACCGATGCGTGAACAAAACAAACAGACATAATAGGTAAAAATGTCAAAAAATATGGGTACAGCAGTCAACATTGTGTTATCATATTAATCACTATAAAAACAACAAATTGATTACGCAAAAACAAATCTGGGTCACAAACCAAAACTGAGGGAAATACATCATCTAAAAGAGAAAACAACAGAACAATAGATACACTGAACTGCAACAAAAACAAACGCCAACATTTCTAATGTAAAAAAAATCTAAGTTTTTTCTTTAGAATTAAATCTTAATAATAAAAGTGATTTAGAAGCAGATTGTATATATTTTGAGTGTATGCCACTATATTTAAATACACAGTATTTTTATATGTTTTTTATGCCCCATTTATGGGCATTATGTTTTTCTGGTCTGTGCTTCCGTTCATTTGTCCGTTTGTTTGCTCGTCTGTCTGTCTGTCCCGCCTCAGGTTAAAGTTTTTGGTCGAGGTAGTTTTTGATGAAGTTGAAGTCGAATCAACTTGAAGCTTAGTACACATGTTCCCTATGATATGATCTTTCTAATTTTGATGCCAAATTAGAGCTTTTACCCCATTTTCATGGTCCACTGAACATAGAAAATGATAGATGGGGCATCCATGTACTATGGACGCATTCTTGTTTAGTCAAATTTTTTTAAATAACAAGTTTACCTTTCAGGTTGGCTCTGATAAAGACATTGCAAGAATTATGGAAATGGGATTTTCTGCTGATCAGGCCAGTAATTCTTTAAAACAGAACAATGGGAACTTCCAACTAGCTGTCAATGATCTCCTACAAGGAAGGGGAGGAGCTAGACAGAACCAATATGGTAGTGATAGACAAGGTCCATCAACAAGAGGTGGGAAAGGAGATTTCCAAGGGAGACAACCCAGGGAAGATAGGAGAGGTAATTAAAAAGGAAATTTCTTAATCCATCAGAAAACAAATCTGCATGTATTTGAATTTTTTATTTTATAGTTGGACATAACAATATTCAATCAAATTTTTTAATGCAAAACAAAATCAGAATTTTTGAAAGTCATTTATTTTTTTGGATTTTTAGTAAAATATCTTGATGTCTTGAATACAGTTTTTTTTCTAAAACTTCTGTAAAAAGTTCTCATCTCAACACACTTTCAAATTCCAATATTAAAACTTGGGTTCAAGGCCCAGGTTTTTTCTTTAAAATACACTGAAATTGATGAAATCACAGTTATTTGAGTTATATAGTAAAAACTTAATTTTTTCTTATTGATGAAACATTAAACAATATATATGTTAAAATTCAATGATTACTTTTGAGAAAATCATTAAGATAAGGGGATCATATGCCTTATTTTCTTGAAAAATGAAAATCACAAATTGTCTAATCAAACAGTATAATTATCTGCCTTTTGTTTTTAAAAAGATTTTTTTCTTAAAATTTGGTATACACATAATAACAGTTTTTTGAGAGTTTATTCATTAAATTTCAAGATTAAGAAGTTTTTGTTGTATATTCAATAATACTTGGTTAAATATTTTTAAATCAAAAAATATTTTTTCAACATGCCGAGAAGAAATACTTAAAAAAAGGACACCCATCTACAAAAGAAGAATTAAGACATTTTAAAAAAAAGATTTTGATATCAAAAGGTTGTTATGTCTTCTCAAACTGAGTTACAGTAACTTTGTTTCGAGCATCTTTAATAAATAAATCTAATGCTGGTAGATTATATTCATGTCAAGCATAGTCAAATTTCTGAATATTTGTAACTGCTCGAGGACTGAAATCCCCCACCTAGGGTATCATTTACCAAGCAGTTTTTATAAGTGGCATTGTTTATATTACATACATTTCTTACATTTTCTAGAAGGTCGTGGCAGACGACAGAAAGATGAAGATTCTGAGGAAATGTCCAGTAAACCATCAGCTCCTGTTACTCTGTTTGACTTCTTAGCTAAAAGTAATAAAATACCTGTGGGAAGTAAAGAAAATAAAGGTACTTGAAATTACAGATGGTTATACTCATTATCAACAGCAGGGTACTTTGATACTTCTGTGTTAAAGAGTCTGTTCTATATTGTTTTGACACCATTTATCCATTTATTACCTCTTCAGAGTTATGATTGATAATCATGCAGTATCCTGATACAATATTTGAAACTAATGGTTGTCTTTAGTTTTACTATAGAGATTATCTTCATTTCAGTTGTTACATATATCCTTCACACGTAATGGCTAGTTCTGAGACAGAAATTAAGATTAAGATATCTCTACAGATTATTCTTCAAAAAGCCTATAAAAATCAGTTTGCATACTTAATTGATATATGTTAACCAAACAAACCATTAAGAAAGATACCTTTTCCAAGTATCCATTGTAATAAAAGATTAAATAAGTGAATATTTTTCAACTTTTATTTTATATTTAAAATTTTATCAAAATAATTTGATGTCTCATTTATTTCATAGAAAACAAAGATTCAAAATCCAGCAATAGTGTGCCTTCTAAATCTATGCAATACTCAAACGATGGCAGCAGACAGGGTGATAGAGGTTATAAACCCAAATATCAAGACAATTCATCTAACTATGATAGACAAAATTCACAAAACGATAGACGAAACTTTGATAGCAGACCCAAATCTAGTCCCGCATTTAATCCACAACAATCCTCCAACTATGATAATAAATCTCAGCGACCTGGGAGTGGTTACGATCGAAATAAACAACCTGATAAATTTGACAGAGGTCAGGGTGGTTACGATCGTAATAAACAACCAGATAAATTTGACAGAGGTCAAAGTGGTTACGATCGTAATAAACAACCAGATAAATTTGACAGAGGTCAAAGTGGTTATGATCGAAATAAACAACCAGATAAATTTGACAAAGGTCAGAGGTCACAACAGACAAATAATGACAGAAACTTTCAACAAAGTAAAGGTGATGGGCAGTTTAGTAATAATCGTCAAAATTATAACAATGATAAAGTAACAAGAAACGATAGGCCACAAAATTACGACAAAAGGTCAGAGCAAGGGTCAAATACTAGTGATAGAAACTTTCAAGACAGCAGACGACCAAATCAAAAAGGAAATGATCGAGAACAGAACTATGACGGACGGTCAGATACCAGTAAAAGTCGTAATTACAATGACCGAGGTTCACAAAATGAAAACCGTAGTTCAAATGGAAATGATTATGATAGCAGAGACTCTCAAAACAGAAATCCTGGAGATTATAGTTCTGGTAGAACAGAACAAAGAGACAGTAATTATACTACAAGTAATAGGAGAGATGGACAAAATAACAAATCACAAACTAACTACAAAGGAAAGTCTGAAAACAGTGACCAGTCGTATCAAGGACAAACAAATGATTTTAAATCCAGGAAAAAAGAACCCACAAATAATGGACAAAAACAGTATCAAGCAGTAAGTTATCTTAAAGCTGTTTTGTTTGATGGTTTGTATTTAGAAGTGGTCACTTTTATATACCATCAGCCAAGTGGTTAAAAAAAATATTCAATCACATGGAATTTTAAAAGTATCTTGCATATTGCCATAAATTAACTGGAATTACTTGTGTTTCGATACTTATTGCTGATTTGTTATAATTTTACATTTTTGTGATAGTCAACTACAGGATTTTGGACAGGAAATACTTGAAAAAATATAAGAAGAAACAAAAATTTTCTCTTGTGTTTTTGCTCTGACATGAATTACTATGAATAAAACATGAAAGCGGGGTGAATATGTAAGATTGAACTTTTTCTGGTGCAATGTCTTTATTACTCCCACTAAAAGAAGAATATATATATACATTTCCTCAAGCTTTCAATTGTCTAGGTGGATATGTAGTGATGCTGACAGGAAACCACACAGACAAATTTAACCGTTAAGGTGCACATGGTAATTGTTAGGCCTTTAACTTTACCATGACCACACAGCCACAAAATATTCTGTCTGATCTTTACTTAAATCATATCATTTACAGTATTGTAGTGAGATGTATTGTAGCATTTAGGTACCAAAATCATACACAATTTCTCACATAATTTTATTTTATTTTATACCTTTTCTTAGACTCATTGAAACTTTTTTTGTTATACGTTATAATTTGATGGTAGCATAATATCTGTTTACTTGCACCCAAACGCATGGCCAGTACAGCTATATTTTTTAATCAAATTTTAAGTATAATATATTTCTTATCTTTTACTAGCCTGCTGGTGAAATTAAGACCTGGAAAGAAGGAGAACATTGTTTGGCCAAATATTGGGAAGATAATCAGGTTAATATTAACAGATTTACATGATTACAAAAACATTTAAACAAAACAATACAACTTCAAAATGAAATATAATACAATTTGTATTATAGAAAACAAAAGATATGGGGTATCCATACATGACACCAAATCAGTTCATGCAGAGAAACAAAAAAAAAACAAACACGAAAAGCAAAGGAACAGTCCTTTTATTGCTATTCTTCATCCCAAAGTCACAGTGAGGCCTTTAACACGGAACATAAAACCTCTCACCTCACTACAAGCTTAATATGGCCCTAAGCACTGGTTTCAGTGGAATTATTTTTGCTTTGTAAGATGTTAAAATCAGAGCTACGAATGAATATTGTAATAGACTGTCTGTTTTCTTATATTCATAAAATTAAAAAAAATGGAATGTTGGATGTGTATTTATACTCCTACTCAGAAAGAGGAGTATATTGTTTTTCATCTGATGGTTCTCTGTTACATATTTTTATATCAGCATTTAAAAGTCTTGGCTTTCTAATATTGCTCACATCATTTTTTTTTAGTACATAAAAAGCATATTTGTATAAGGTATTTAAGAAAAATATTATAATCTGCTAGCAAATGTTAATCTTATCCATCAATTCTAATTAGATTGTTTAGAAAAATATAAAAGAAAGTTGGTAAATCAACATTGGTACCATGAAAAAGCACAATCAGTTAACTTTAAATTACTATTATCTTTCATCACCCCACTGGATGTTAAGGGGGCTCCTGGCAGTCCTGGGTATAAATCAATTTTTTTTTTCTAATATAGGATTTCGCTATATTTTTTTATAAATGAACTTTATCATATACTTTAAAGAAAAATGAAATAAAAAAATGGAGTCACCGTTCATTTAAGCTTACAATCTGCGTCCGGAAGAAGCATACATTTTTGTTAAGGTCCTTTTTTTCTGTTGAACTAATAGGAGAAATAGAGGTAATATCGAAATAAAAAAATAACCTAATTACAGAATTCGCTTAAATTTTACAATTATTTAGTTTATGTACAGCTTATATGAAAACAATAATAAAAAATTGGATATTTCAAATTTAATGCCAAAAAATGGTATTTTTGCACCAAAGGGAGATATTTTGGAGCTTTTTCAATGAAATAAACATTTCAAAAGTCATCTGGGGCCAAACCGAACCGATTTTTTGGGTTGATTTTTTTTACCATATCATAAAGTAATAACTTAAAGTGTAATAAATAAAATTTGTAATGAAAAAATAAAGGTTCAACTTTTTGCTGAAATTTTTGTACCCACGAGCCACCTTAAACAACAATCAATAAATCTTTCACCACTTCACAGTAATAGATAGCTGTTTGTGCATTAGGTATCAAGAGGAAAATATAAATCAATGAAGTAATCTTTCATCATAGTTATACCCCCGCGTTTTCAGATTCATCACTCAACAACTTCCTGTTTACCGAACACTTGCATATTTTTACACTATTAAAATTATCCACTTGCGGCGGGGGTATCATCAGTGAGCAGTAGCTCACAGTTTTACCTGTTAAGATTTCAACCCTAAGCTTTTATAATGAAACCTATAAACATTTCATTAGGACAAAGAACTAATAACAATAAATAGATAACTAAGAAAATTGACAAATGGCTTCTGCTTTAATGACTTATAAAAATGTCTCTGAAATTCAACAATTCATAATCTACCCAGAGTGTTAGAAGGATTTTTAAAAGCATGGGGTACAACAAGATTTTGTTAAACTGAATTCTATTACAGACTTTTTTTGCTGTTTCTCTGGTAACACATGACATTTTAATATGAGTAAAGAGCAAAATCTTGGGCTGGGAGTCAAAATAAAATAATGGATATGACTGTTACCTTTTGAACTAACACATTAAATTTTCCGCTCAGGATGTCTGTCAAGTTTAGTATTCATGTAACATTATCCTGCTTTCGTCTCGATAGACATTTAATTTGATGTCTGTCAAGTTTAGTATTCATGTAACATTATCCTGCTTTCGTCTCAATAGGCTTTTAATTTGCTATTAGACATTGAACAGAACCATCAATCATCAAATGTATTTCTAGTGTAGTATTTCTATTTCAGTATTATCATGCTGTGATACACCAGTGCATACAGAGTTTTGCTGTTGTACTATTTCTGGAATATGGAAATCATGAGGAAGTTAAATTAACAGATATAAAACCAGTAGGTATTAATTAACACATTAAAGATGAAATAAACATGATTTGATTAGATCATTTATAAATATGCAGTGGCGGATCCAGCCATTTTAAAAAGGGGGGTTCCCAACCCAGAGTAAAGGGGGGGTTCCAACTATATGCTCCCATTCAAATGCATTGATCGGCCAAAAAAAAGGGGGGTTCCAACCCCCGGAACCCCCCCTGGATCCGCCCCTGATATGTATGCCATTAATGAGGAAAGAAATAATTAACATACATTTTTGATAATTTGTGTATGCCCCATACTTTGCTTTTAAAAATCATGAAAATTAGTAGGTGTACAGTATTCTATAAATTTGGCAGCCATTTATCTTCTTGAATCCATTATTGGTAGACTGGTATGTTTATTGTTTTGTCTTGTCTTTTGTTCCATCTCCTTATAAGAGATGTATATAGGCACTGCCTTGTGTCAATGAATTAAATGAGACTAAAAATTAGTCTTCGATTTAAAAAGTTTAATCCATATATTAAAAGATGATTAGATACTACACATGAAATACATTAACAGTGTCAATGTTACTATACCAGATATTTTTTTGATAGGTCTGAAGGAGTTTCAAATACAATGTTCAGACATATGAATTAACTGTGATATAGAAAAAAAGGTAGTTCCAGGGGAGTATAATATAAACATTTTTAGAAGTCAAAGTAAACATTAATTATTTAATCCATATTATTCCTTTACAGCTGCCTAAAGTACAAGCAGTAGCACTACCAGACTTCAGTATGCCACCACCTGGGATGTTTGCTTATAACGTACCCCCACCAGCTAATCAACCAACCAATGCCAGCCAAATACAAAGCATGGAATTCAGACGGAAGAAGCCAGATAATGACAAACCAACCATGCAATATTATCAACCACCAAAACAACGATATAATTAAATTCATACTCAATAAAATTGACATTATTTATTGAATTAGATTACTTTTATATCAACTCTTATAATTTACCAAATTGATTGCAGTAAAACTGTGCATTTAAACAATGATGATCTAAAAATGGTTGATCTTTCACCGATTCTCAGCAGGCATCTTAAAAAGAGATGAGTTATAAAGGTGTCATCATAGATTTTCATTTGTGTCATGGTTTCATGTGTTTGCTCTAAAGATATCTGTATTACAGATCAAAAGATGTTTGAGTGGAAGAGCCAACTTGTACTACATCTTCCAATCAGTAATGTCATACAATACAATAACTTCCAATTTTAGCTCACCTGGCCCAAAGGGCCAAGTGAGCTTTTCTCATCAATTGGTGCAGTCGTCCCTCGTCGTCGTTAACTTTTTACATTTTGAACTTCTTCTAGAGAACCACTGAATGGAAAAAACCAAACATGGCATAAATGTTCCTTATGAGGTGCTGACCAAATGTTGTTAGTTTGTAGCTGATCCATCATCCAAGATGGCTGCCAGCAGGGGACTTAGTTTAACATAGGACCCTATGGGAAATACATACAAATGTCTTCTTTTAGAGACCCACCAAATGGAATGAAACCAAACATAGCATGAATGTTCCTCATGAGGTGCTGACCAAGTTTTGTTACTTTGTAGCTGATCCATCTTCCAAGATTGCCAACAGCAGGGACTTAGTTTAACATAGTACCCTATGGGAAATGCATACAAATGTCTTCTTTTAGAGAACCACTGAATAGAATGAAACCAAACATAGCATGAATGTTCCTTATGAGGTGCTGACCAAGTGTTGTTACTTTGTACCCGATCCATCATCTAAGATAGCCGCCAGCGGGGGACTTAGTTTAACATAGGGAAATCTTCTTTTAGAGAACCATTGAATGGAATGCAATATTAAACCAAGTTTGGCCTCCATCATTATTTAAGTACCTGTGATGATTTTATCTTTTTCAAAAACCCAAGTAGAGTCGGGTGAGCGATACAGGCTCTTGAGAGCCTCTAGTTTTCAGAAGTTACAGTCTGGGAAGTTATTAGTTCTGCCAAAAATGTGCTTCCCATGGAAAATAAATTGCCTTTATTTCAATCACCCTCCCAGTTTAGAAACTAAAATGCAGACCCTATTGAAAATGAATGAGACATTATCGAAAACATTGTTATATACCCATTAGGTATGTATTGTCTGCAAGTAAGGTTTGATTCCAATTTCACAGACTCTACTGTCGTCCTTGGAAGGAATATGCAATTTGTATAACAAATTTCGTTTATAACGATTCATATCTACATTGCTTTAAAACTTCAAAGGTATGAAACTTTTGTTTGGTCTTCTTTTGTCCCTTTTTGGACAGAATGGATATGAATTTGCTAATGTGGATTGGGAAACCGAAATTGAAGACATGGAACAAGCAGTGAATAATTGCAATTTTTGAGTTCGGAAGCAACAATAGATGACCTAAGGACAGAAAATCTTATCTACATGGTGACCATTACTAATTTAAAGAACACATAATCGAACAGGCTACGTGTATGTTTGTTTTCATTGCTTTTTAAGTAAATATATTGCTTTTTTTTGTTTGAAGCATGGAGCAATAAGTAGTTACATATTACATTTTTTCAAGTTATCTCCAGTTGATATAATTCTAAATATTTATTCAGCGAAATGATTACCATTGCAATTTTAAAATGTGAGAGCATAACAAATAAATTGTTATCAAATAGCTACTCAATGAATAGTGCAGCAATTAATTAAAATAATATTCTGTCTAATCTAAAACTTGAGGTTAATCCCCTACAACATCATAATCCGAACATGTTCTGACGAAGGTTTCATCCATGCAACTGCGAATATTTTTGACGAATTCAGTTTCCATGGTTCGTAAGTCCCATCACTATAACCACGTCTTTGGATTTCATTATTGACTGATATGTGCAGCTCTGGGTACTCAAAACGGACAGGCCTCTCTTCGGTCATTTGTTAGATTGTGCTGTCTCGTTGACGTATGCCAAGTAAATCATTTGTTAATGCATGTGTATCTGTTTTTAAATTTCTTTTTTTTAGTTAGACATTTGCTTGCTTCGGTTTTTTTATCCGGAAGATTAACTTCATATATGGAAAGTGACACTGGATTTAAATTTTTCTCTATTTTACCACAGTGACTTTGAATAATCTAGTACGTAGTATTTAGTTTTGCTTTGATGTCGGTTTTCTGTTTTTTTTAAGCTCGACAATCTGTCTTTTCTGCTTATAATTTGTCTTACTTTATTTATAATATATCTCTGTGTTCTAGCGACATCGATTAATCATTTAATTTATTTTTTAAATGAAAATATGTTAAAGGTCAGAATTTTGTGTCTTTAGGTCATCTATTGTTGCTTTCAAATTCTAAATGCGGTTATTCACTGCTTGTCCCATGCCTTCCATTTTGGGTTTCCAATCCACATTAGCAAATTCATGGCCATTCATTCGAAAAAGGACAAAAGAACACAAAACAATATTGTCCTACCTTTGAAGATTTAAAGCAAGGTAGATAGGAATCGTTACATAAATCGCATATTCCTTCCAAGGACGACAGAACAGAGTCTGTGAAATTGGAATCGAACCTTCCTTGCAGAAACAATGCATATTTTATACGTATATAACCATGCTTTCGATAATGTTTCATTCATATTCAATACCATCTGCAGTTGCGTTTCTTTTATCGACACATTGAGAGTGTTAATAAATATATACTCATTAGGCAATATATTCAGTACTACAAATAACAAATAATGGGCACCATTTTGTGACACTGACCAAATATTTTCATATGACCAAAACAAATATAGACAACAAAATAGTTGATGTATGAACCCCCTACGTATATCATGTTCTATGCGTAATGTATGGCCTGAATGTAAAATGCCGGAAGCAAAAAAAAGGGGGGAAGGGGCATCAGAAAAAGTTAAATAACAGCGATATTTAACTGTGAGGGAAATTCAAAATGGAGAGTCCCTCATCAAATGGTAAAATCATAAGCTCAAACACATCAAACGAATGGACAACAACTGTCATATTCCTGACTTGGTAAAGACAAGATCTAAATTCAGGTATGATGAGATGAATAGGAAAAAGGGGATCTCTTTTGGCTAAAGTCAAAAAATTGTTGTCACATTGAATAATTACAAATGAAGGAGGTATGTTTCTCTTTCATTTATTAAGATAAAGGCTGCTGTTTAGTTCTTTAAGTTGCAAATGCATTTAATAAATGTAAATTAAGACTTGTAATTATAGTATTTCATTAATAATTTATAATAAATCTTAGATTACGATAGCTTTTGGAGAAAATTTATAACAATTGAATCTGCAAAATGTAAAAAGATGTTTTTTATTGAGAAAATATGATTTCACATTTAATCTGAAATTTTCCATCCAGCAAAACTGCACCTAAGTATGGTGCCGCTGTAAAGACTTCCATATGAGTTGTAACTAGCACTGGTTCTTACAAAACTAACGTCTCCTTGGTTCATCCATGCTATAACAATACCTGTGGAAGCGTTTATGTCCCAACCGTCAGAACTATCCGTAAATATTGAACCATGGACGTTGCTGTTTACTATAATTTCAATGGACGCTGCGCTATTTTCGTATGGATGTATTGTAGTTGTAATGACATACACGCCACTGACAGGTGCCGTGAATATTCCTGTATTATTGTTATAACCACTACCGTAATTAACTTTTGTCACATCGAAAGTCAGAGTATGGTGTTTCAGAATTGCTTCATTGTTACTCATAAATGCATAAAATGCCACACGGTCTCCGTGATCTCCACCATTTACTAATAGTCTTCTTTCTGAAAAGAAGATCTATACGTTCTATAAGACGAAAGTTTATGAAATATTAAACAAGATTAAAATCTTATATATATATTTACTTCACTGAAGTACGTCTGTTATCCGCTTTTTTTTTACATATTAACTTTATTTTGGTATGTAGTTCCTTCGTTTCTGTCCTTATTCATTTTGCTGACCTACCAATAAGCTTTACGAATTACTTATTAGTTATATCTGTTAACATTCTTTAAACATCCTTACGTTGTTGGGTTGGTTGGGTTTTGTTTTTGTTTTTTTTGCATTGAACTGCATATTTTTGGGATAAAATGTTAAAAAGCCTATCAGTGTTATGAGCGTTATAATGTGACGACTTTAAATTAAATGATATACTAAATTGATACATAGATGGCGAAGAGTCGCTGCAGTCCTTGTACAAAATTTTATATACAATATCTTCGACATATTACATAATTCTTTATTCAGCATTATCATAATTTTCATTGTTCGTACCTACAAATTCCATCAGATTAATGGACAATTCGTAATGGTATATTATTTCAATGAACACGAATAACGGGCAAACTTCGTATGTCAAATGACAGTAAAGTTATAGGTTATGAATAACGAAGGTATTTGTTCGTGTAGCTTATTTTCTGCAGCATATTTTCTGACAATTTGTTAGATATATTTACCTTTATGATTGAAAATATCTCTCTCTTTTGGCCTTATCAGTTTATCTTTTCCATCAACCAAACGGGTTTTGGATTCAGAGTTCAACAACTTCTTCAAGTGTTTGTTTTCGTCTATCACGTTCCCCATTGCTTTTTTTAAATGCATCATTTCCATTCCCTGAATATCTAGTGTTCGTTTCATTTCTTCACCTTCATTTTTAAGTCGTTCAATTTCATCTTTTTGTTCGTTTAAAAGTCTTTCAATTTTTAGAAAGCGTTTTTGGTTTACTTTTTCATCTGCCGCTGTTACGACAATGAAATACACAAGCACCAAATAATAAAACTTGTACATGTCTACCACTCAGGTGCAATTTAAGGTGTACTAAATAAAACATGATAAGACTATTAAAGTGTCATATCTTCTTCACACACTTTTATCTTAACAAGACCACTCTCAACAAGTCTTGAAATCACTGGATAACAAAATCTATCTTACCTTTTTCAATTACATGACACTCAAGTTAAGCATAAACAATTATATATGTTAGAAATTTTATGATGAAATGAGAATAAGAACACAAAAATCCAAAACATTACAGACTATTTGACACAGAGATATAGTTCCAAAACACATATATACATGTACTAAACGACTAGAACGCCAACGCCGCAACCAACCAACTGGAGAAGATGGGTCATCACAAAGGGTCCTGCAGTAAGTATAATAATTCAAATAACCTGTGGCAATGGTAAATTGCGACATAAATATTTTTTCCCTCAATATCTTTTATATACCTGATGTGTCAACATTGCTTGATATATGAATTGGTTGCAGTAAACGTTCATAGAACTTTTTTGCCTTAATTTGGGGGCTCATAGTCAGGATAGTTTTTGCCTTGTCTTCAGTTGCTATATATATGCGAGGTCAATACAATTTTGCATGTTGATTGTCTAGAAGGCATATAATAATTTTTCTTAATTATGTAAATAAGTCTAGGGCTAATTTGAATGTGACGCTTTAAAAACCTTCTGCCCAAACTTTACAGTGATCAATTCTTGAAATTGAAAGATTTATACTTTACTTTTGAATATATAGCTGTTATATTTTTTTATACAAATTTCATTTTTACAAAGGTTGTGCTTGGTATATATGTCGTAGTGTAAAATTTAAAAAGAATGTGTCAGAGAACATAAATGTCCCGCTCAAGCTTTGCAATAGACCACTTTCGAGTTCATCTGTCACCGGAAAAAACTCGTCAATTATACGCGCCTTTATGACGCCATTTGCCAGATAGAGGGGGTCGCCTGTATCCCTGCACTATTTACGTTCATCAAGCGTCTTAACGATCATCATTGTGCAGGAAAAACTAGAAATAGTGGTTGTTTTGTAGGTACTTAATGACAATTCCCTAATGACAGAAATGCTGATTGTCAATTTTTAGAATTCAATTTGCCGAATAATTCGTACAATATAGAATTATAGTTTTCCAACCACTCGCTGAACATTGGAATGGAAGTGACGATGCCCCTAAACGCACAAATGACGTTCACTAAAACCAGAGTTTTTGACGGAAATACATCGAACTCGAAAGTTGTCTATTGTGTAAGTTAAAAATAGGGCATAACTATAGGACGAACGGATTGAAAGACAGTCAAGAGTAACACTCAATGCCCTAACTCTATATGTCGGGGACATAAAAAAACCCAGAATAATCATATGAAATAAAAGAACAATGTGACTGAGGACACGATTACCCTGTTCAAGCTTAGTAATTTTCAAGCTTAAAAGGGGCATAAATCTTGAACGTTATATGACTCAAATTTAAACTACTTAGTATGTCTGCTAGTTTTGGTTCTAAGCATTATTCATCACATAATGGTTAAACAGGTAGAGCAGATACTTCAATTGACAACTATGTCTTTAAAAAGAATCTCCAAAAGAAAAAGAAATGAAAAAAGAGGGAAACACTTGATGTTATGTTATGAATTGTATCATACAGGAAGGTTTTTAGGTCCTGTAACATATATATTAATAGCACTTTCACCCAAGTGCCAAGATGCTTAACATAGGACTATATACTCTTGTGAATTACTAAACTCTAAGGAGTTTACCTTTAATTGATGTTAATTGGGGCTCTGTCGATTAATCGATGGACGGTTAACAGTAAACAGCTTGTCCGTCAATGCCGTCAATGCATCTGTCACAAATTAATTCCGTATCCTAATTGGTAAAAACATATCTTAGAATTGGGTAATGTCATGTATCATGATAGTTCATCAATACCAGAAGATGGTTCATGTGAAAGGAAAACAATGTAGGTATAAAGTCATGGCCAAAAATGTAAAAAAAAAAATTCGAGTCCGCTTTCTATAACTGAAACACTCAATCACATTTGGGTCAATTTGATTCGTCACTTCCAGAATGTGTGGTAAAACTGTTTACAAATTGAAAGTCATGATCAAGCTTTTAGAATTATACAACTTCGACACCCTCTGCATACATACAATAATCATTGCAAATATCTAATTTACTACTAAAAGTTCGAATATGAATCTTGGCATTATTACTTACTACTAGCATTTTTATATATACAATGTATTAGTAGCACTGAGATAAAATGAAGTTAAGGTGATAATGTCTGGATGACAAAATATCTTGGTCATTTGATTTTTTTTTGTTTTTTTTTTTTGAAAATTGTTAATATTGATATGGATGAGATGAAAAGAAAATACCTATGTATCACTAATCGTTCCTTGTACCCAATCGAAACTAGAAATGATATCGTTTAGTAAACTGCCGTAAGCATCGGTATATGTATCTACCTTCAGAGATATTTGCACTAATCAAACTGTAAGAAAGCACTAAATGCATTCCGGAAAGGCATACACCACATACAAAGATAAAAAAAAAAAAAAAAAAAATTGAAAACTTTTTAATTTCACATTGCAATGGTTGATTATCTAATTTGCAATTTTCCATCCTGCAAAACTAAACTTTGCCATATAATCACTATATATTGTACCAGTGGAATCATAATCAGGGCTGGTTCTAACGAAACTGACATCTCCTTGATTCATCCAAGCAACTGCAATTATGGTCGCCGAATTTAAATCCCAAGCTTCTGAGCTATCAGTGAAACCTCTTCCAACACTTACATTATTTACGATAATGTCGGCACTTGTGTAACTCTTTGAACTCGAATGAATAGAAAATGTAAGGATGTACACACAACTTTTTGGTGCAGTGAAAGTTCCAGTATTATTGTTATAGCCGTGGCCATAATTAACGTTGATATTATCGAACACAAGGGTTCTGTGCCTTTGTACTGGTTCACTTGTACTCATGGAGGCATAAAAGGCGATACGGTCTCCTTGGTCTGGATTGCTCATCAAAAGTCTCTTTCCTTAAAAAAAAGTATGTAATGAAATATTACATATAAGATATTCTTGGCAAGATATACAGGCATCAGATAATTGGTTTTAAAATAGTGTTGTCTAATTAAATGGATTGATAAATAACCTTTCAGCTGTTAATATGTTAGTTCAAACCACGCTTGTGGTGAGATGTGTTTTGACAAGGATGCAATGTTTTTATGGCAAAAGTTGGTGGTTTTCTCAAGCACTCCACCATAATTTAGAAAACAATTTTTTTTTATTTTAATTTTAAATTGTGTAATTATTTCTTAATCTCGGGATACAACTTCTTGCTTCGCCTCGATTGACAATTTGTTCTCGGGTTAACAATTTACTTTGCCACCCTCTTAACCATTCATTATACATACATAAACATGGATTTATTAAGTGAAAATGATTTTGTTGGTTGGTGTTATTTTGGGTTGTTTAGTTGGTAATTTTTTTAACTGGCAGGTTTATTGCACATATTGTAGTATCTAATAAGTGTATCTGTTCAATGCATTGATAATTGTGATATTAATTTCAAATACCAATGATAATGAAGCTGATACTGACATTATAATATTTAAGAAAACGACATAAGCAATTAAGTCTTACTAAGTACCACTTGCAACAAAACCTATTGGACATTGTCAGTTCAGATATTAGTAGATTAGATAGAATTTCTACCAGAAAATTAGTTCTATGCATTTTTTATTTTTCTACTCTGGGTTGCGTTTTAATCTTTCTATTCACATGGTTAATTTCAGGTGGTAAAATAATAATTCCCCTTAACACATACCTCGTTTCTGGGTACTCGTGTTCTGAGTCAGTTTGGTTATTTCCTTTGTAAGATTAGCAATGGTCCGTTTTAATTCGACATTTTCATTCTTCTGGTCAACAACAGATGCCTCTAGCGTCAGAAGTCGGTTATTCATAGATTGTTCCATATGATCAAGTCTGGATTTCAAATCTGTATTTGAACATTCTTTCCCATGTACTCCAACAAAGAATACTACAATACAACACAGTATTTTCATGTCTACGACACTACTTATTTCGACATTTAATGACGAAACTCGGTTATCTTATCACGTGAACGTTTATGTTCCAATCATCTTATCAAGGACATCAGTAGAACGTCCAAAGAATTAATGAGAAACCCTTCAACCTTAACATAACCTTGGTTTTTCCTGATATTTTTTCGCATTTTGAATAGATTTTTGGCATACAAATAACAAATTTGAAGCAGTTATCAAAGAATAATATATAGTAAAAAATAGAAAACAAAGGCACTGAAACGTGTATTGTATTCGTCTATATATTTTCTATTTGTTTGCTACGTTGTTTTGTTTGAACGGTGTCTGTTTTATTTCTGCGTGTGGTTGGGGCTGGTACATTGCAATTATTAGCATGAACTAATGAACTAGACAGACAGACTATCAAACCCTACATAAGTCATCTTGGATACAAATTCATTTGTGGGTAAACTTAAAGAAGGCTTTACAGTTTATATATAATTAGAAAGTAAATACATAGTGGGGAAATTGTTGCATTCAGTATAATTCTAGTTTATTTCAAAAGTGGATTGGTTTTTTTGTTTGTCCTTCATTGAGTTAATTCGTCACAAATCAACTGTGGAGGTCTTTTGTAACAATGATAAAACCACATGATATCGTAACGCTATATCATGGAAATTGAAGTATACAGAACTAGAAATTTGATTTTAAAGAGGGGCGAAAGATACCAGGGGGACAGTCAAACTCATTGATTAAAAATAAACTGTCATCGCCATGGCCAAAAAGTAAAAAGACAAACACCGTGTTTGTATTCCTTCTAGTTGACGACTGCATGTACGCTTATTTTATAGCATCTTAGTTGTCGCGCATTTATAATTATTTTGTTGATGTCTATAATTATATCATGATTGTTATGGGTTGTTGAATTCAAAAATATCATATTTGTTACCAGAAGCAAAAGGATTTACATGTTATCATTTTTAGAAAATATATTCCAAATAAAAGCAAATGTAGTATACCGCTGTCCGAACGTCATAAATCAATTGAGAGAAAAAAAATCAGGATTACAAACTTAAACTGATGGACACACATAAACTATAAGTGGAAAACAAAGAAACAACAGAAACACTGTAGTGCAACAAAAAAGCAAATGACAATGCAACATACACAGAAACGAACTATAAGATAACAACTGCCATTTTCCTGACTTGATACAGGACATTTTAAAGAAAAAAAATGGTGGGTTGAACCTGGTTTTGTGGCTAGCCAAAACTCCCGCTTTTATGGTAATGTTAAATATAACACTGAAAATACAACATTACATGCCAGGACTACAGTACAATTAAATGGGAGAAAATTTAGGACAGAGAAATACACAAATTAACATTTCGACATGTTAATAGTCATCAAAGGTACCAAACTAGATCAACAAAACATGTAATAATTTGTTATAATTACCTTGTTAATGATTTTGCATCTGTTTGATCAAAATTATCGGATTCCATACTTTGTATAGGCAGATTTTTATGAAGAGCTTTTATAATTCTATATTACTGAGAAAAGAGAAAAATTTGAAAATACACAAAACTGTTCACCACTTCAATTTCATCTTCTTTGAAATTTGATAAAACCTAAAGTCTAATATGACGACCTATTATCGTCAACCAGTATAATTGCAATATGTCTACCTTTAGTGCAAACGCAGTAATACACAAAAACGGCTGTTCCGCGTTACCACCAACTTATTTATACTTCGAGATATTCTGAATTTTTTTTCTTCATCAAAACCGCCAGTTTTCGTAGGCCAAGATTCCGATATAATACATTCATCTCTATTTTTACAGCAAAATTAACAAATCAGTCCATTTCAATTGATTTTTTATGGAAAATTTCATAAAACGAAAATTCAGCTAAATGATGTTTTTGTCTTGGCATGGCAATGAAACAAGTTGACGTCACAAGTATCTTTCCGTAAACAAAAAATCAAATGTAAATACCGGGTGTTTTAAGCTTCTTTGCACGCATCAGAACGAATAAAATTACATTGGAAGAAAATATAAGTGAAAATTGCAATTAAAAAAAATAATCATTGAAATATATAATATTACTAATATTATCAAAATTGGGTAAAACGGGACGGCCAGAACAGTATCGTATGATATACTTATTATCGTCAACTAGTATAATCACAATATATCTACCTTTAGCGCAAACGCAGTAATACACAAAAACAGCTGTTCCTCGTTACGATCAACGTATTTATACTGCCAGATATTCTCAATTTTTGACATCAAAACCCTCAGTTTACGTAGACGAAGATTAAGAAACAATAAATACATCTCTAACGCTCAGGGTAAAATAATCGAATATAAATGCCCAACCCATGGTTAAATGAAAACAAATATACGGCTGCCATGAATTATTTCTTAAACCATTTAGTTACTTCGGTGTACATTCACGATATATTATCTTTGAGGGAAGGTGAAACATCATTATTGACCTTAAATGATCTTATCTCTCTTGTATGTGTCGATTGCGTTTCAGTCATGTCTTTATTTACTGTAGCTCTTTTAAGTTTATGTTTTTACTTTTGTTCTGTGACAAATGCAGATCTAGACACGGAATCTAGAATTGTACTATTGGAAAAGATCATGCATGACCGCATGGCATACATGGAAAAAATTGTGCACGAGCAAAAAGACGAAATTTACCAGTTGAGACAAGAAGTAACTTTACTTCGATCACAGGTAGACCAAACCAGCAGTCAGACCAAAACACCAACACAAGTATCGTCTAGGACAAAGTTAAGTGATGATGACGCGGATGATGACGTACCTCTTAAACATTTTCATGTGGAACATAGTATACATCAAATAAAGAAAGGTATTTTTTTAATCTTACGATCGGTACTGAGGGTCAAACCGACTTGAATCATTACTTTATTTTCATTTAAGTTCTTTTCACACGAACTGAAGAATTAAACGTGACCATATCTTAATCGTTGAATACATATTTCATCCTAGTATTTCAACTATTGATTCATGTATTGATAGTAGACCGATCTCTTGTCAGTTCAAGCAATTGTTTTTTTAAAACAAGTATCTACCTCTTTCTTCGGTACGCCAGCATTATTCAGATTTAAAAAAAAAAATCTTTCCAATTGTGATTCGGAATTAAATGTGGTGAGATGCAGACTGTTTTCTTGAATGCTATCAAGTTATAGTACGTGCTCTTTAGGTTAAAGCAGGGTATCTGCGAATAATATATGCGTGATACGGTAGTGAAAACTATATATTTCATATTACGTTTTCGTCAAAACATTTTCTGTAATATAAGTTAGAAAAGAAACGGAGAATGGGTCAAAAAGACAACAACCTGACTAAAGCGCAGAAAACAATCGAAAGTCACAAATGGGTCCACATCTGGCCCTTAACCATGTATTAATTCAGCGAAAATGGACGTCACACTAAACTCACAAACATGAAAAGAAACAAATATTAAAAACAAACTTACGAGACTAACAGAGGTTCTAACAGATTTTCCCGTTTCTTTTATCATTAATCAAAGTAGACTGCACATTTTGTGAAATAATTTGACGGTTCGCTTTCAAATTTTCAAATGTGCTAAGACTAAATACAATGTACGGCCTTCAACACGGAGCCTTGGCTCACACCGAACAACAAGCTATAAAGGGTCCCAAAAAAGTGTAAAACCATTCAAACGGGAAAACCAACGGTCTAATCTATATAAAAAAAAGAGAAACGAGAAATTGTATCTATATGTTATCTTTTTGGAGAGATTTTGTGCCGGGAATTAAATTGCTTCTCTGTTTTTATTCCTGAACAACAGCAAAGTTGTAATAAAATACGTAAAAATGAAATCAGACCAATATTAACCTGTGGTTAGGTGTCAATTACACTCCATTAAAATTTCACCCTTAAAACCTGATTTTCACAATTAAACGATTATCCACCATAATTCTGAAACAGTAAATTTGAAGTGTTCCAAAACACTCATTTACATCTCTAGTTTATATCCTATTGTGGTTCTCTGATAACCAATTGGAAGTTTTAAAAAAATTGGGAATATTCCAAGCAGTAAAGTCAAAGATCAAACACAATACATGCAACATTCAAACAATTTCAAGAACTTTACAATGCACAGTTACATTTGATAAACAATATATTCTACAAAGCATGTTTGAAGTCCTGTCCTTGGTAATCATATTCAAATAATAACCATTTTTATTTCTTTAAGATAAACGTCTCTTGGTTAACAACATTGTAAGTAATCGCATCGCCTTCTATGCTTATATGAAGAAAAACGAACCAATTCAACAGCACAAAACTCTTATATACGATGTCATCAAAATTAACTTTGGCAACGGGTATAACAACAACACAGGGGCGTTTACAGCGCCATCAAGTGGCGTTTATGTCTTGACCTTCACAGTTCACCCAGGAAGTAGTAGCAGCTTTGCTAGTGTTGAAATTGTTGTTAACAACGAGCAGGAAGGAGCTATATACGCTGACAGCAACGAAGGCACGTTTGATCTGAATGCGGCGACTGCTGTTGTAGTTGTCTGGATGAATCAAGGCGATGTAAGCTTCGTCAGGACTTCCACAACGCATCCGCCCAGTGGGTCTCTACGTAGTGATGATGGAGGAAGATGTAGTTTTGCAGGATGGAAAATATCCGATTAAATGTCATAATAATTAATTTGTTTTGCATTTGTTATTTAATAATTTAGTCTTAATTCATTTAGAGATATGGATAAATAAGAAGTGGGTGAACGTCAAGGAGAGATGTCTCTAAAAATTACCAAGCACTAAACCGCCACTAGTCTGAAAAAGATCTGTCAGGAATACTGCATTCCACCATTTAAAGAAAACATAATAACGTCATGCATAAAAGGATTGAAACTGCAAAAGCAGTCAAAACGTGACAAATGGGAATAGGAAATCATTGTTAGATTGAAAGATAAGTTGACGTTTCTGGTATCAAACGATCCTAAAATCTCACACTAGGAAACATGTTGCTACAGATACAGTTTTACAGTCAACAAAATAATTTGTGGTGTTGACCATACACATGTCAATTTCATTCGTTCTTTCTAGGAAGTCTATTGGAGAAGTTTTTGTGTAAGGAGCATACCCTTATCAATGTAGTAAATGAATAACGTAATAGTATATATTACAATCCCCTTCCCTTTTCATGAACGTGACCTACCAAATTAGACTATTTAACGGCTTTGAAATAACGTGAACAACACGACGGGTGTCACATGTGGAGCAAGACCTGCTTACCCTTCAGGAGCATCTGAGATCACCCCAGGTTTATGGTTGGGTTCGTGTTGCTCAGTATTTAGTTTTCTATGTTGTTTCTTGTGTACTGTTATTTGTCTGTTTGTCTTTTTCATTTTTGGCCATGGCGTTGTCAGTTTGTTTTCGATTAATGAGCTTGACTGTTCCTCTGGTATATTGAGCCCCTCTTGTATACTGGTAGCATTAACGAGATTGAGATATGTCAATGCTATACAATAGGATAGAGGGTATGCTAGTTCTAAGATATGGACAGTTGGTATCATCACACTTGACATAAATACTAGTTGAGGATGTCTACTTTTTGAAGATATCTAGAAAAAAGATCAAGATATGAAGGGAACTCTTTAATTTTGGAAGTATCTTTAATCTCAACTTCACTGGGATTTATGAGATACAAGCACTCACTGACATATTGGCGATTGAGTAGCAAAAATCATCAATATATCCTTTTTGTCTTTGAGAAGGCCATGCATTTTATATGCTTACATGAAATGAAATAAATGTAGGTAAGGTAGGGTTCACAGCTAGAAACTATTTGAATACCGCCTGTCTGTTGAAATATCAACCAATCTTACTAACGCAATATGTATATACTACAAGACTACCACTGCAGATGTTCTTTGTTTCTATTCCTGCAAAATTTTATCAAGTTTTGAGAAGAATGGGTATTTTCTAAACCCGAAACACACGTTATTGAAATTAAATGTGCTTGTATCAAATAAATCACATGATTGACTCACAAGATGCTGGTACATATTAAAATAAAACTTTGAAAAGCACAAAAAACATAAACAGACACATTTAAAGGAACACAAGCTTTATTAAGATTTATACATTTCTGGTAAAAAGTTTCCAGCTAGGTAAAACAAATATTCATTAGATGCATGTCAACACAATTTTCAGTAACATTGTTTTCTTTTGATTTGAAAACATTTTTAAATTTTCATATGTTACTTTTAAAAAAGCATGCAGGTTAGTATTGTCTCATACAAATATAGGACTAATTCACGCGCTGAAGTACGTCCATTTTTCAATTTTCATTAATCAAACTTCAATAATGAATAACGAAACAGTTCATCATTCACTATTCAATGTTAAGTGGTGAATAATGAATAATGAAATAGTTTATGTTCCAGTATTCAAGTTGATAGGTAATAAGGGTTATTTATATAGGTTCACCTAAATAAATTGGTTTTATACACACAAAATAATTTTTCACGTGCACCTTATGGTGCCTCATGCATGAAGAGTGAAGTCATATATCACGTGACCTATGCCATCATTAAATTGCAATGGAGTAGTGTGGTCGATTCTATGTAGACTAAACTCAATATCATTTCATTTTCATTCATGATTAACTTTATACACAAATTTATATTTACTGGACTATCACTATCTTTTCACAATGAGTAGTCGAAAGCGGCCAGCGCGGCATGATCCAAATGATCTAATGCATTGGACCAAAGAACAGTATGTTACCCATTTGAAAAGTATGGGAATTAGTAAAATCTACTTGGAGATTAGACATGATTCGACAACTGTATTTTGTCAATCAAAAGGACGTTGCAAGTTCAACAGAAAGTGGTCAAAATGGTTCTATGGAATCAAGTATTAGGAATATTGATGAAGTGACAGTTGCTGCCGATGACCAACCTAACGTGGACACTGACCAACCAGTAAATGAAAACAATGCAATGTCACGTACAGCAGACATTCTAAAGGATTCTACTTCCGCAATATAGTCGGTAAATGAAGCTATGTCGGCTATGTCATCTATGGTTGTAGGACTTCTAGCCAATAAAGATGCTTCATCAAACAGTAGTCTGCAGAATCTAAAGTCAAACTATGACTTTGCCTCGGCATATCAAGCCACATACGGACACATTACCCCAATCTCTTCTGTAAATGCGGAACAAACCTTCCAAAGACAAGTTGCCACTTCGAAAGGGATTGTATTTGCAGAGGACTTACCAAAAATGGACTACGTGTCTACTTCTTTAAGAAAGCAAATTCTAGAAGGTAAGGATATAAACCTTTCTCTTTTATTGTATCCAAAAAATGAGGTTCCCCAAACACGCACTGTCTTTTCTGAAGGGCTAACTGTAGAGTTATCTGCTCCTAAGGATCCTCGTCTAGAGAAAACATTGACCCTTGATGAGTTCAATAAGGCCTTCAGGAAGTTCAGGAATATCATCTGTAAAGTATATCCTCAACGGCGAGATGAATTAGATCAATACGAGGCCGATATAAATGATATAGCCTATAACTACGGACAAAGATTTTACAAATACCACAAATTGTTTTCGGCTAAGGCCGCCACTGCTATCATTGAAAATAATATTGCAATTAACTGGGGAAAGGTAGACGTCTATTACATCTAGTTATGAATGGGTTACAAAGTAGAGAATGTGAATTATGTGGAGATTACGACCACGCAACGAAATTCTGCCAAAAACAAGTTTATCAAGAAACTCCTCCATGCGCCCCACAAGCCACGACGAACGGTCGTGTTGTAGATAAATCAAAAGATAGGCATGGGAGAAATATCATTCAAGCAGAGGGTCATGACCTTTGTAATAATTTCAATTATGGAACATGCAAATGGAAAGAATGCAAGTTTACACATGCGTGTCTTAAGTGTAAAAGTACAGGTCACGGTTTTAAGACATGTGGTAACAACAAGGATACCAGTAGTAGTAATCAAAACAAAACTGCTGATAAGCCGAACGTAAAAACATCTAGGTGACTCGAAATGAATGATGATTATCAACTTTCTCACATAAATGTAAATAACCTTGAAAAAGAATTAGAAAAACATCCGGATAGACATTTTGTTAAATATTTATTAGACGGTATAACAAACGGTTTTGATACCATGGTGTCGAAAACAGAATTACCAACAGTTGAATGTAAAAATCTACAATCAGCTTTCCGAAATCCAGACAGCGTTGATATTATAATTAAACAAGAGGTCGATAAAGGTTATCTAGTTGGACCATTTAAAAAGCTCCCTTTTGATAGGTATCGTGTGAGCCCAATAGGTATAGTGGAAGGCAAATATTCAGGAAAAAAGAGGTTAATAGTTGATCTGTCGTCTCCACATGAAAGTCAAGATCATTTTAGTATTAACGATTTAATCGATAAAGAACAATGCTCGCTGTCATACGTTAAAATAGATGATGCAATCAACGCAATTAAAGAATTCGGACGATTATCAATACTAAATAAGGCGCACATTGCCGATGCATTCAAGCAATTAGGGATCAAAAGGGATCAGCATCATTTATACTGTATTAAATGGAGAAATGTATATTACTATTATGTGCGTCTTTGTTTTGGCTCACGATCATCACCTAAAATATTTGACAATTTGTCAGTGGCAATTTGTTGGATAGCCAAGAACAATTACAATATTCCAGTTATACTTCATCTGCTTGATGATTTTTTAACTGTTCAAGCATCAGACACTTCAGGAGACAGAACTAGGGCACTTATCACTTTAATTTTTAATAGATTGAATATACCATTATCTAAGAAAAAGACTGTAGGTCCACATACCACACTAGAGTATCTCGGAATTATATTAGATACAGATAAGATGGAAGCTAGACTTCCACAAGATAAAGTTGAACGCATTATTTATTTCATTGGAACATTTCTACGTCGACATTCTATTAAAAAACGAGAACTTTTACAACTCTTGGGACATTTCAATTTTGCCGCGAGAGTTATTATACCTAGACGGACTTTTGTAACTTATCTCATTAACCTATCGACTAAAGTTAACAATCTCAATTACTATGTTACACTGTCAGCCGAATGTCGAGATGATTTAAAGATGTGGTATATTTTTCTGAAACAGTGGAACTGCGTCTCCTTTTTCTATGATACTTTCACTACCAATGCAGCGGATTTCGAATTGTATACAGATGCTGCTTCAACACTTGGCTTTAGGGGGGTACTTCAAGGGACATTGGTTTTGTAGTTCTTGGCCACCAGAGTTACAAAATATACTTGATTCGGATATGTCTATGGCTTTCCGAGAATTGTATCCAATTGTAGTGGCGGCAGTACTTTGGGGCAAACATTGGACGAGAAAACGAATAGTTTTTCATTGTGATAATGAATCTACTGTTAATATTATAAACAAAGGACGATCAAAGGTGCAAGATATTATGAAACTAATGCGTAAACTCACTTGGTTAGCTGCAATTAACAATTTTACATTTTCAAGTAAGCATATCCCTGGTGTTAAAAATGTGATTGCAGATTCACTTTCTCGATTTGATTTTCCGACGTTCCGGAAAGAAGCGCCGGAAGCAGATGTACAAGCCATGATTTGTCCGCACTTCTCACTCGTAATGTGGAATTGACTAATAGTGTAAGTTGTTTACTCAAAACTTCAATAGCTCCCAGAACACGTTCACAGTATGAGTGTGGGTATTCTGCCTATGCAACCTTTTTACGAATGACTGGAGTGATTTGGCTTAATTCAGACATGCCTCCGTTAACTGAAGAATCACTTATTCATTTCGCTACGCATTGTTTTAAAAACTTGCATTTGAAATGTTCAACTATTAAAATGTATATATGTGGGATACGATATAAATACTTAGAGAATGGGAAGACTTCAATATTTAGCGACAGTTCTGATAAACTTTATCGACTCGATGCGTTATATAGAGGAATAAAGAAAAATGAGAAAAAAATCAACAAAACCTAGACTGCCAATTACCTTCACGATACTCAAGGACATCTGTCAGTTTTTGAGGAAAGGGTATTATACGCCGTATGTAGACATTCTTCTGGAAGCAGCGTGTGTCACGGCATATTTTGGATTTCTTCGATGTGGGGAATTTACAGTATTACATTCGTTTGATTCAGAATGCAATGTGAGTATCGAAGATATCCGGTTTCTTAAGGACAAAGTGACCTTTCATTTGAAAGCTTCAAAAACAGACCCATTTCGTGAAGGTGTTGATATTCATTTATTTGCGTCGGGAGCTTCTGTTTGTCCAGTCTTATCTCTGGAACGTTACATGGACTATCGTTCTAGGAAATTCAAAGATAGTAAATCACAAGACGCTTTCTTTGTGATGGAAAATAGGTAAGCTTTAACACGAAACTACTTCATTTCTTCTCTAAAAAATATACTTGCCGTACTTGGATACAATTCAGACTTATATAATGGTCACAGCTTTCGCATTGGAGCAAGTACCACAGCAGGTTCAAAAATTGAAGATCACCTTATTCAGACACTTGGACGGTGGAGTTCACAGTGTTATACTCGCTATATCAGAACATCTTTATCAACGATACAGCAAGCTCAACAAGCATTAGTCGAGTGAAGATTTAGTGTTTATTGTACATAGGAATATTTCAATCGCATACTTTTTTATCTTGATTTAATATTGTTAGTGCCTTAGAGTATATATAGACTGTTTCATTACCACATGTCAGTTCATCGTGTTTATGAGGTCAACACAACGACATCAATTGCGTTTTTGATCAGTGTTTCAGGGGCATAATAATCCCCATTGTTTAATCTGATATTAGTTTTAAGTGTGTTTCGATAGTGTTGGGGCATAATAATCCCCATATTATGTAAATATATTGACGTATCATTGTCTTCATTATGTCTACATTTATTATGTGTATATTAATTGCTAAACATATGCATTTGTTTATAATCGCTATCAGTGATGTACCATTTTCAATGAATGAGACAGGGTTAAACATTTAAACCAAGTTATCTCAACAAGTTATAGTAGTATGACAACTTCCGATTTTGTGTTGATATTTGAACTTACTATTAACTATGTAGATAAAAGAACATGATAGCATAGCAGATGCAGAGAACATTGACATGTTAATGAAAGTTATGTTAAGGTCAAGCAGAACATTTGATTTCATCAAGTCGTAACATTTTTTCTCACGACCTGCTGAGATAGACTGTAGTTAATCAGAACACTTGTGCTTATCACTAAAATGTTTCCATGTTTTCCAGCACGCCGGAGTTACATACTGATAAACGATTAGTGATGGACGCGTTTTAATTGCTATTCATCTATTCGCATCTGATACTAAGTTTATTTGTATATCAATTAACATATTCAGATATATTAACATAGTTATAAATCTTTGTTCAAAGATACTGTAAATTCAGAATTGATGCGTGCATTTATCATTGCGATTTTAGAAAATCTGTAGAATATAAGTATCATCTATTAATGCGAAATTTGTCATTGCCATACGCACTCAGTAAAATTTGAATTTACAGTAACCATCTTCAATTGGGGTTCAGTTGTCTCCTTTAAATACCAGTCATCAACTGTATTTTGGCATATTTTCGTTATTATTAACTCAATTTCCCCAAATTTGATGCAGAGTTATTGATGTATAAGTTGATTGTCACAGTTAATGGGACTTATAGCAGTAATTTGGTTAAATTTTAAATAGACCAGACACGTGCTAGAAGTTTCCGGACACTAACTAACAACAGATCCCTGTTCTAAGTCAGTCCTTACGTCAGTCCATGCATGGACTTCTATCACTGACGTTTTTGATCTACATGCTTGTAGTCATAAACAAGAACAGGTCCATCAGTAATAGTGGAAGATATTATGGACATAATTGTGCAAATCGTGATACAAGCATGAAATTTGGTATACAGGTTGACTAAATGATACTTAAAAAAAATCTGCTGCTGGCCAGAAAAAAAAATCATTTTTTCAAGATGGCCACCACACATTTCGGAAATGGCGTCATTACAAATTGACAATAATTCGTTAATCCTTTAAAAGGTGTGTTATATGTAAAATACAATGTTAGATTTGATAAAAAGTAAATGACAATTCCTAAATTACGACTTACAATACATTAATGAAACTAAAGGTGACTTCCGGTTTCAAAATGCCGGCAAAAAAGTCAAAAATTTCAATTTTTATACTTTCAAGCAACTTCACAAGGGATGTAAATCCTTTAAAGATGTGTTATAATTATAATCTAATGTAAGGTATGATAAAACGTTAAATAAAAGTTCCTTAGTACGACAAAACAACACATACATGAAGAAAAATAGTGACTTTCGGTTCTAAAATGGCGGCAAATACGTAGAAAATATTTTTATAATTTCCATCAACATAACAAGTGTTAACACTCTTTGTTAAGTTTGAATGCCTAGTTTGGTTAAAAAAACAGGTTGCTTATTTTATAATTATCTGATAGTTGCCTATACAACAACCCGTACAAGGAAAGCCAGAACGGTAGCATCTTCAGTTACCAACACAGCTTTATTTTCGCCTCCGCATTTCAAATTTTTTGACACGAGGATGCAACGGCAGTCAAAGAAGTCCACTTTGGTTTCCATTGATTCTTTCTTTCATCCAATCCCAGTGTTCATGACTTGGAACACGTACCTGTCGAATACATGAATCAGGCTGAGCCCAAACAACTCCTCCTTGATATACTTCTCTTTTGATGTGTTCTGGAAAAGAACCTCTTGTAGGCGGAATTGAATCACAATGCCGCTGCTTCCCGGCAAAAAATTTACATCGTGCCTCGCTTCATACTTAAGCCTAAAAAAAGTCCTTTACATCTGGAAAACCTTCCATTGTTAGCCAAGCTGACCTTTTGCCTTTCTCATGACAATTCGACAAAGTGCCACATCCAATAAATGCATGGACGAAAGAAAGAGCAGCTACACAAAGACCAAACACATTTGATATGTCACGTGCAGGAAGCCATCAAAAGTCGTTATTCCTTCCATAACCTATCCACAATTTGTTCTACATAATTTTGCCATTGCTGCAATTCTTGATACTATTACATCTGTGTCAGTACTACCTAAAATTACATTTTACAACACTTCATAATCATGCCGAACATGGACAAACATTCGTGTATCTGCTTCTTCATGATTACAAGGGGATAGATAGGAAGTATCTTTATTGAAATTGCTAAGAATATTTTCACCATGAGTAACATACATAGTTTTATTAGTCTCTTAAGAAGCAATTTTGTCAGCAAGACACTTGAAAAATTTTGTTTTGTTGTCATCTTCACAGAGTTAAACCACTCCATACCCTTGGTGTTCTACCAGAACCAACACCTTTCCATCTGGCACAAGAACCTTGCTTTTGTCTTGTCACAGCCTTTAAATTATTCATTTAGAAAACATCAAATACAATGTCTACTTTAGAATGCTTATCGATGCAAGATTTTATATAAGGCAGTATGACATCATTAGCATAATCATCAAATATTTTTGCCCAACTTTGTGACCTGGAATTAACCATTGCTGCCCCACCAACGATAAATGCGTCCGAATTTGGATCAGCAAATCGCAGAATGTTTCAAGTAAACCCATTTGCAGCGATTTAATACCCCTATTTCAAGTGACATTCTGAGATAAAGACGGAGGAGCAGTTTGTTTTCTATGGATAAAGAAATATTCCAAGTAAAACTGTCTACTGTGACAAGAAATAAAAAGTCTAGAAAAGATATCGCAATCACTTTTGAGGTTCTCTAGCTTTGTTTTTGACAAAGACGTTTCCAGTTTCTTTTTGCGGCAAAAATAGGAAGTTGTTCTTTTTTATTTGGTTATAAAAAGCAGGTTCTCCTTCTTTTTGAATTTGCTTCAAGAGATCTTCGTATTGTTTGAACCAATATCTTGGAGTTTATTTACATATCTTACCTGTTTCCGAATCAACAATTTCCCAAATGGAGTATTTTTTTTTTGCAAATCTGACGAATTTCCAAACTCGTTCATCACTTTACAAAGCCTTTAAAGCTGTTTAAAGAAATCTTTTTGTGTTTTCGTAGAGTCTTCATTATGTCGTTCGTCTGCAGAATGACCCAAACCACTAGATCTTTCAAATTAATCTTCTAGTATACTGACTCCTGGTCCAGCTACATGTACCATCCATTTGTCTAAAAGGGATCTTCGGTTAATCCTATGGCACCAACATCGCCCTTCACAATTGCATTATTCTGTTTTTGTGCCTGAACAATTGTGTTCCAAGAAAGAAATTTGCTGGTCTTACGTACAGTGAAATTATCATTTTCAAATTCCACTGCCACCTTTGGGTGATGTTCGGGAAGGGGAGTCATATCTCGGAGATGAGTCGGTAACGATCGAGCATAATTTACACGATCGAAACCCAAAACAATTCGCCATCATGCTTTATATGGACTGTTTCAAAAGTACGAAATCTCACTCATGAAATGAGCATAATACCAAAATCAGAAGAAGTTCTTAATTAATAATTGAACGCCCGGAACTAAATTGTGGTCGAGATGACTCTATTTCCTTACACCAGTCTTTTAAATCATTGAACGTCACAGAGTCATGACATAATTATATATTCTGAGTTTAGCTTTCATAATCTGAAATTAACAATTTTTAAGCAAAATACATGCAGTTGTCTGATGCGTCTGTCTAGTCCTAGGTACATTTGAACATACATAAAAAGAATCTGCCGTTCTTGGTGTTGCAATATTGGCTTCAGTAAGACAACATGTCTATCCCCTATCACGCAATATATCACCCAGAGTTTTATAACAAGTCATTTCAATGTGCAATCCACCAAACATGACGATACACTTATATTTTCCTTACAAATCAGGCCATGACCATTGAATTTGCTTAGACATTTCCAAAAGTGGCTGATCTGCAGTTACAATTGATGTTTCTCCGGGATGAACCACATTTTCGCCTTAACAATCGAATACCTGAGAATTACCTGGTAGTGCATACAAATCGCTCTTGATGTCTATAAATAGTTTGCACATGCGCAAAAGTGTGTAACACATGTGTATCATAACCTTGAAAAATGTTATGAAACTAATTCATAATATCATTAAAAATCCAAAAACACTAAATATATAGTAAATAGTTCAAATGTTTTTGAAAGAATGTTGTTACATTTTCGCGCATGCGCAAATACTGGATACATGTATGTCAAATACTCATTTTTAATAAATATGTGATGTAAGGAAGGTAGCCACCAAACCTGGTAATTGTTTTTTACTAAAAGAAGTTCAAAGAAAAGTTTTCCAGAAAATTCAGTATTTTCAAACTAAAGAAAACAGCCATTTTACAAAATGGCCGTGGCCATCTTGAAAAAAAATTTTTTAATGGCCAGCAGTTATTTCTTACAAAGTATATAATAATGATGCGTTGTGGTAATTTTCATGCTTGTATCATCATTTGCACAATTCCCTCGATTTTGCTTGCTAATATCTTCCACTATAAGTTCAAGCATGAACTTAAAGTTAGTGTCCTATCGTTATCAGAAGTTCAAGCATGAACTCAGATCTTCCGATTGATATGATTCTCAAGCTTTGGAATTAATCAATCACTGTGACAACGACCGAGACGGCTAAACGCCAAATGATGTTTATTTTATTGTATGTATATCATGTAGTATGTATCTTAGTTTATTATATCTTAATAAATATATATTCTATGTTTTGTTGTGTATAAAGGGTTATTTATATAGGTTCACCTAAATAAATTGGTTTTATACACACAAAATAATTGTTCACGTGCACCTTATGGTGCCTCATGCATGAAGAGTGAAGTCATATAGCACGTGACCTATGCCATTATTAAATTGCAATGGAGTAGTGTGGTCGATTCTATGTAGACTAATAAGCTTTCAAATAGTGTATAAAGTCTTTTGAAATAAGGGGATGACGGGTCGCAGCAGTCCATTTCATTTTGATCCTGCGTTATTTTTTGATAGGCGTTGCGATACATATTGACTATATACCTTTTGTTCCTCCATCGATTAACTTTTGAATAAGTTTTAATGTTTGTCTGTCATTAGAAGCTGAAGGGTGCAGCAGTGCATTCCATTATTCAAAGTATCCATTTCATTATTCAAAATTGGCTATTTTTTTTATTTTCACGCGTATTTGGGAATTTAGGTCCTCCGTAACCACTCTCATGGTCATTGCGGTACATACTGTGTATAAACATTTTATTCCTCTATCTCTGAGCTTTCAGATGGTGTATAAAGTTTTCTTTAATTAGGGGCTGGCGGTTCGCAGCAGTCAATTCCATTATTCAAAATACGCTATTGCTTAATGTTCACGCGTAACTAGGTCCTGTTATACTCCTCTAATAGGCGTTGTGGAACCTTTTGACTAAATGCATTTGTTCCTCTATTCATAAGCTTTCGACGAGAAAAAGGTGTGTCTGTAGTAAGGGATTGAAGGGTCGCATCAGTCTTTTTCGTTATTTAAATTACCCATTTCATTATTTAAAATTGAGAATTTCTTAATTTTAACGCGTATTTTGGCATTTAGGTCCTCCGTAACCCCTTCAATGTTCTTAGTGGCACAATCGATAAGTTTTATCCATAGTCAGGGGATGAGGAATAACAAAGCTCAAGTGAAAATAAAAAAGACAACGTAGAGTATTCATTTTTTTTTATATATGTTTTGTTATTCAGGTCATCCATACATTGAAACACGGAATTTAGGTTAAAAATAACCAATAATTTGGTTACTTATGTAAAAGACTGGTCGAGTATTGTTCAGACCTTTGGTTGAGTATGTTTTATACTGAAAAATAAGTACAGGTCGAGAATGGGTTTAGACTGTCTCAGACTTGCCGAGTAAGAGACTATTTTTAAAGTACAAGTCAGTACAGTCGAGTTTGGTTAACACTGGGGTCAAGTTATATCGGGTAAAATTCAGACCAATTCATACTGATCGAGTAAAAATAAGTATAGTTGAGAACAGATATAGACCATTTCAGAATTTTACTGGTTTGAAGGGAATACGATGTCACCTGTAAGTGTTTAAAAAACCCATCTGTCTTCAAGACCATTTTCTGTTTGTAGTGAAGCGCATAAATATACCAAAAAATCATATTATAATATATAATATAAATATAACACACATTTAAGATAAAATATGCAAAATCATTAAAATGTGTTGAAAAAAGTTAACTACTCTTATGTTCTATTTACAGTAAACAGACAAAACTATATTAGAGGGCGACACAGTTACTTTTGCAAAGTATAAACATATTCATATAACACAAGAACAAAGAAAAACATGTAAATAAATTTGCAAGACTGGCTATGAAAACAATTTTTTTTTTATTTCAGAAAGTATGTCACTTCAAGATGTAACCTTCAAAATTTTCTAGAATAAAAATATATCCAGAATTATCGTTCTCTATATTATACTTCATGTAAATTTCATTTGTAGATTTCACATTACATAGCACTATCCAAATCCTCGTGATTTAGATAGAAATACACAGTTAGAAGTTTAGTTTCGCATTTTGTCCTTGGAGAATGTTTCAAATAAGAATGTTTTTGTATAATAAAATTGATTTTCAGATAATTAAAGAATTATAATGCCTTCCAAGTGAGTTAACATGAACATTTAGATTGCTTTTAGCATGTTTTATATGCCATTGTATGTGTTTCACTCTGTATTTCCACATGCGTACCGCCCATATAAAGGTTCAGATATTATTGCAGTTTTCCACCACATTTTTTTAGACTTTTGTCTCAAATTCCACCCCCCCTCCCCTTACTTTTGTATCGAATAAAGCTGATTGTTGCCATGGTTACAAAAAAAAAGAAATTATACATTTCACCATTTTAACTATTCGAAAGAAAATCTATGAAAGATGCTCTTTCCATGGATAAACACAAGCACAAGTATTGAGCCTTATTTGTTAGAAAGGAAAGACAAAAGGGTGGTTAATATTATGAGTATCAATTTTAAGTTTTGATCCTAATTGTGTATTGCTACGTACCTTACTGATTTTTTGTTTGAAGAAACACGGAATTTCTCGATAGTTATTAGGTATATGTATTGAAATTCAACAAATCACGTACTTTGTTTTTTTGCCTGCAGTTTTAACATGTTTCTTACTTAGTTAAATAACGTATGTATGATAGTAAATTTCGGATAGTAAAAAATATTTATATCGGATTCCTGAAAGTGTAAAAGTATTCAAAATAGCGTGTGCGTATTACAAACTAATCTACAACGAAACTGAAGATACGCGGTGTTAATATCGTGCACTCCTAAACTTAATAAGATACTCCGGATACGCTTGGTTATCGCGAAATATTACATGTATTTTTGGATCATATACATTGTCGACAGCACTATCATATCTAGCACCATTTATATCTTTTGGTGGTTCTTTCAAATTTTCTTCCCCATTTCCATATCTTCCTACTAAAACACTACATTTGTAAACAAGTTTATATCCTCTACTATCTGGAACAGAATACATATCCCTGGTTGAGTATCTTGGTTCAGTGGCAAAATAAACTCCATCACCGTAACGACAAGCTGAAGATAGATAAAAGCTACTATTTATTTTCATTGAATTACAACAATTCTGAGTATAGAAGTTAAAATATGATGATCTCTTTCTAGCTACAACCGTGTATCTAGCCCACCCTAGGTACCAGGGAACCTCTATATTTTACGGTCGGAAGCAAAAAAAAAGCAATAGAAAAATAAGATAACAATAAATACCAGACAGTTGTTGTTTAACCTGCAAATGTATTCTGTGATGCACATATGTCAAATTCAAGAAAAGAATTGTACTAAAACCAGTGATTCGGGCTTTAATATGCCTTGTGGTTTAATACAAGAAAATCTGATGTACAGTAGTTGTCGTCTGTTTATGTAGTTAATACGTGTTTCTCGTTTTTTTTGTTTTTTTTTTAATTACACCGTTTTTTTTTTTACGTTTTAATGGTTTTACACTTTTAATTTTGGGGGCCCTTTATAGCTTGCTGTTCGGTGTGAGCCAAAGCTCCTTGTCGAATGTCGTACCTTGACCTATAATAGTTAACTTTTATAAATTGATACTTGGATGGAGGGTTGTCTCATTGGCACTCATACCACATCTTTTTATATCTAATTACCATTTCTTTCTTTCTTTTCATTTTATGCGGGGAATTGGGACACTAGAGATCTGAGTGACTTGTAGCTTCAAAAATCTGCAAACTGCTGTAGCATTGATTTGTCATGCGAGGTAATTGTTAAACACTGCATGCTGATAATCTTCAACACTTGTTATCACTTGTGTAACTAGGTTGTTTTGTTTATAAAGATTAGCTCGACTTATTCGTGCCTTGTACGAGAAGATGTTGACCGGATTCCGGTCTGTGTTGAACAAAATGAATTCGTAAGAGATGTATCATCATCAACCTTGGAATATTCTAGGGTAAGAACGAAAACTGGTTGACTGACAGTCGCAATAGTGTAACTTTGTTTGTATAATGTTACCTTATGTGATAGTAAGTTACACGCCTGTAAATTTTTTTTTTCATGTTTCATTATAATATTATTCTCTTCAATATGCATACACTATTATTCCAGCTTTATGTAGGATTGTGCAACATCAATTGAAGCCAATAAGTCAGTGAAAACACTAAAGATTCAAGCAAGAGAATTCAAATGATCACATTTTCCCTCTAAGTCTATGTTTGAAATCCTTACCATTTTTCCCCTGGTAGTTCCTATTAAAACCATATTGATTGATATTATAGGACGAGTCTTCCGACGTACCATGCCATAGGTATCTCATATAGGAGTATGGGTATTGTTGTTTTGCAATATCCATGAAGGTCTTTTCAAAAGAAATGTATGCTTCATATAACCTTCTATTCTGTACTCTACATATCTGTAAGAAAATATGCAATTATTTTTTACTTGAATTTAAATAACTATTTTTTTTATACTTATTCATCGAATTTGACATACACGGTCAGTCATCCCAGTACCAAAATATATGACAAACAAGACGATTTTAATTTTGAAATTATCAATTCCATACACATAAGTAACAAACTACCAACTTCACCTGCATATGGAATATACATTTCCCAACTTATTTAGTATCCAAGAGCTCTGTAAAACGTCAACAGTGTATGAGCAGAAAATTGATGAACCAGTAGAATGTCAAAAAGATCGTCTCGACCTTAGTCCTTAAAAGTTCATCGGAAGATACTAAGACATTATAGATAGATATTCCTTGTCAACTTCCCAAATAATGCACGATGGTCTTGACGTATAGATTCTGGATTCTGATGTTGTTTATCATCTGAATAACTATTTATAGTATTCTCTGCTATTTCTATTTGAATACTGCTATTAAATTATAGTCCTGGTACCTTTTCTAACGTTTTGCTGTTTAGTATTTTTTGTTGATATACATTTGAAGTGGCTGGTTACTTGTAAATCCCGTCATTGTGTTATGATAAATTTTTGTATTCTTGTCTTTCATTTTTGCTTTTGAGCCTTGTCTACAGGTATATAGCCTTTTGTTTTCTTTCTTACACAATACATCTTAATGGTGTGTGTAAAGTTATGGATTTCATAAAAGTGGCGTGAACAAGTCTTATAACGTGTATTATATCTCTCTTCCGATGTAAAATTTGATTTTATACTACAGAGATATTAAGATCAACCATACTTTGATTTCCATAATGTTCTGGCCTATTATTCTGCAAGTAAACATACCATGTAGTTTGTTTACTTAGTCTATTCATACCTCGAATATTTCAAAATTTCTATTATGCTCCTGGAAACTTTTCTTAGCAATTTTGTACTCGTTGCTATTTTTATTAAGAGGTACAATCTGCAAATTATCATCTGTTTGTGCTCTAGTCCATTTCTCTCTAAAACCTGTTAACAATCAGGCAAAGTTGAGTGACGTAAAATGAAAAAAAACTTGAAATATATGACTTTCTATGGGCTACTCGGGGAATATGGCGTACCGGCCTTCTACTTTAGAATACAATAAAGATGCTTATGAATAGATTATATATTTGCAGCTGTTTTAGCCACGTTATGGAACGAATTCATAAAATCCTGCATTACGTTTACTATTTATCACCATTTTAACCTTTAGAAATATCTGCATGAAAAAAAAGAAAAAACATTATTTCTGTAAGGTAAAGACTGTAATACGTACTTTAAATTCAAAATAAGTTTTGGAAAAAAAAATAATGTCTACCTTATGGTTTTTCATCTAAGACAGATGTAGTATGTAGAGTATAAGACCAAACTAGTCTTTCTGGTACAGCACAAATAGATAACGTTTTTGTTGTCAGATATTCGTGATTTTATGGATAATTTTTTTGTGCACAATGGGCATATATTGTTGTAATGAAGGGCCATATATAATGTGAGAGAAAACTAGTATAAAGAATTTAGCAGTTGATTTTAACAAAGTATAAGCATGTATGCTATTTACAACTATCTTTTGAAAAAAAGTCAAATTCTAATTACATAATAAAAGTTATCGAATTATGAGTTTGTCTTACTGAGTTTTTTAATTTCGCTTTAAGTCCCCAGTTTGGGATTTGCGTACTATTGAATGTTTACCTCCATCATGATTGAAGAGACATTAATAGTCGAAATGCATAGTTGGCGCATTAAAATTGGTATCGTTTACGTTCTCATATTTTAAACTTTGTTATATTTACAATCATTCATCACTTCTTTCAAATTGGACTTTATATAAACTTTGACAACGCAAAATAGAAACTTTAACAGTCAGTACTTGTAGTAGTTAAGATTATCCACATATCAAATCAAGATCATGTGAATGGTGAATGAAATTATTCAAATAAATCATTTATCTCTTTATTACACAACAATCATATTTGCTTCAGAAAGCGTCCCGAATGTTCCAGTCACATTCCAGTTCTGATCCGATTTGTTGTCATTTGTGTCATTGCTTTTAAAAGAGATGTATGTGAAAAAAAATATCAATATTGATATAAAAATGATATTTTCTCCTGCCAAATGTATCAAACCTTATTACCTACATGGTTTTAATTGTTTACATTGTTTCCAATGTGTTAAACTATGTAACTGTAAGTAATAGTTATTTTCTATTAACCGACGGATAGATGTGTCGGGATAATGAGCCTCGACGCCGTATCCCGGGATGTCTTGTGAACATAGATTATTAAATAAAAAAGAACGGATCATTATTTATTGATAGTATCAAACCATGATATATAAGATTTTAATTCACATGAAAACCCGCTAGTAACCTTACTTTGGCTATATTCGTTTTTACTTTGACTTGTGAGTAGATGTTACAAAAAATCAAAGTTTCTGTTTTGCATATTTCCGTTAACCCTTATTTTCATTTTCACAATTTTCAAATGTTGGTATATTGAAAGGCGAGTTTAGTTCGAACCTAATTTAAGCTGTCTATAACATGTATAACCATACTTACTGTTCCTTAAATTTTGTTTTCCTACAAAAAAAAGTATGTTCAAATGCTTGTTTCTATTTAATATAACTCCATCGAAAATCTTTTATAAAATGGCAAAATCAAAAGATAAAACACATAAATAAGAAAAAGAATGTCAAAATTGAAAGTGGAACTAGATTAAATCATTTAATTGATTTGACTCCATCAATAAATTTTTTTTTTAAAGATACAAGCGATGAAAAACATATCATTTAACCTATCATATGAAATTAACTGACATTTAGAACATTGTACGAGTTCGCTTTTATTTAATTAAAAATTCATGAGATGGTATTCAAGGTGGTAGTGTAACCAACTTTTTTTTTTAAATGTATCTAATTCGTCTGTACTTTAAACCTAGCAGTTATTGAAAGAGGACCAAAAAATAATGTTGTTTCTTATCTGCCAATAAGAATGATGCAGCAACATCTAAAATAATATACAAGTTTGACTCCACAAAGCATTTAATCATGGAATTACGGTGTTTTAAGGTTCAACAAATGTTTAAAGGAAGAACCTTGAAATGCTTCTTAAAAAAACTATTTCCTGTTGAGTTTTGAGAAAGATTCATGACATCATTTCGAAGAGAAAATTATAAAGTTTCAGTGCAATAAAACATTGTTATACTATTGCAAATCAGACAACTCTTCATAAGAGACTAAATGACATGTAATTCAACAACTATAGGTAACTCTACGGCCTTAAAAAATTAGCAACGTCCAAACCGCATATTCAGATATGAAAGGCCCTGAAATAACTAATGTGAAGCAATTCAAACGAGAAAACTAGCAGCATCATATATGTACAAAAGAATGAACGAAAAACAAATATGGAGCACAGCAACACCCGACAACAACTGACTTAAGACAAGCACATACAAAATGAGGAGTTAACCATGTCAGCTGACGCCGAAACCTACTGTAACAATTCAACACAAGAACAAACTATGAAAATCATTAGAAAAAGACTAAATTTATAACATGGATATCAAACGGAAAAGATCTAACAAAAACACAGAGTAGACGTGGCCGGGTTCTTATATATCTTTTTTTTTTTTTTACCAAAGTCATAACAACTATATGCATACAACATATAAACTACACAAAGTGTACACCCCACCAAAAAAACACAGATCTAACATGTCTAGGCTATATAGGTTTTTGTTACTGTATGAATTCAGTTCTAGCAATAATTGAAGGTTAAGTCAAATCCAATAACAACTTAGAAACAAATCATGCATCTAAGATTATAAATTGTATATCGTTTTACTTAAGTTGATTTTTAAGTTTTCTTATTGACGATCATACCACATTTAATAATTTATCTAAATACTTTAAATGCATGTCTAAAAAAGAACATGTATTTTAATCAATTGCTGTCGTTTTATCTTAATAAATTTTCTTTAGTTTGCTAAGCAATGAGATGTAAAAATCTTGTTTCGAGTTAAAGAAACTTGTTGTTTCATGATTTTTTTAAAGTTAAAATATCTCTGATTTCAGTCAATATTGATATCAAAATTATATTCTCTCCTGCCAAATGCATCCAACTTTATTTACCTACATTGTTTTAATTGTTTACATTGTTTCCAATGTGATAAATTATGTAACTGTAAGTAATAGTTATTAACCGAATTATACATATAATACTGATAGATGTGTCTGGATGAGTAACCCTGACGCTGTATCCCTAGATGTCTTACTAACTTACACCCGATGCTTAACCCTATATTTGTGAACATTGATAATCAAATAAAAAAAAGTACGGAAAGTATATTTATTGACAGTATCGAACCATGATATATAAGATTTTTATTTACATAAAACCCACTAGTTACCTTACTTTGGCTATATTCGTTTACACTTTGACATGTGAGTAGAGTTTACAAAAGAAAATCAAAGTTGCTGTTTTGCAGATTCCCGTTAAGTCTATGTGCTAATATGTTTCAGCAGGCCCTGGTTGCCCGTTTCGTGCATTGTTATTACAAAAATACAGCATACTCCTTGTATGCAATTATCAATATGGAAGGGTATAAGACGGACGACATTTTGAATCAAGCGTTGGATTTGGTAGTAGAGACTTAAGATAAACGCAATATTATACCCCGAAGTACTTACCTGTATCAATTCAATGAAGGTAATTATAAAAATATTTGATATGTTACGGTTTTATACATGAATAAAAGATACCACAAGCAAACATTTATATGCACTATCAGTAATTTCTCCAAAATTTCATTTGGCTAGCATTTAATTTTGAAGTCGATTAGTTTCTCTTTTTTTATTATTCTTTTTCATAAAAATTAACTGAAGGAATACACTAATTGCTAAAAATGTATATTTAAGATAATACATACTAGAGAGGTCTTTTGATCCAAATGGTTCTGTAAACATAAAATCTCGAGTACATTAGGGTCGATAAGTCCTAAGTTTCCTATAGGACGTAGCAGAAGGGAACAATTTAAATTAGCAAATGAAGCCTGTTTATCGGTATGTTGTTCGTTATTTGAAAGAGATGCAAGGAAGATCATGCACGTTTCATATATCTTATATATCTCTCTCTATATATATATTATATGTTATTCAGGTCTCAGACAGGGTATATACTGTGACATTCCCGGCTTAGAGTTTATATCCCCTGAGCCGAAGGCGAAGGGGATATAAGCCCTAAGCCGGGAATGTCACAGTATATACCCTTTCTGAGACCTGAATTACACATATATTACGGATTACCCTTGACTTAATGTTATTTTCCAGTGCAGGTATTTGTTGACAAGTTGAAAACCCAACCTGATATGTTCGGCATACGTGGAGGATTTTCTAATTTGCTGTGAACATAATTTTATCGTGTATGTAATAATTTATAATAATACTTTTAACATTAAATTTAAGTATTAAAAGTGTTAATTGCGTGATTTAGTATCAAAAATGTATTATTGACTGAAGCACGTCATAATTTTCCCTCTGTGAGCCTCTGACAGTCTGATAGCTTTACGCACATAGTAACCGGTGTTATGATGACGTTTTTGAGGTTCCAATTGGGGATAAAAACGTCGTATATACCCCGGCAGTTTCCTGAATATATACTGACATCTTTGTGTTGTTATCCAATCACAAACCTCGACACATTTGTAATCCGTAATATATATATATATCTATCATGAGATATATCTCATGTTTGCGGTACACCATCTTTTCCACAAGTTTATTGCTTTCTGTTTGATAATATATTAATAATAAGATCCATTTGATTACATCTGTTGATACATATATACAAGTCTAAATTGGAGAAAAAAACTTTCAATCCTGATTGCCGTAATTTTCACACGTGTGCATGGAAAAGAAACTTCCCTGTAGAGGGATCAAAGTACAGCATTTTTAAAGACCAATGAAGGGGAAAAGTATATTTTAACGAAACGCATTTGACTAGCAGGTCGAACAACTGATGTTCTTAAACCCTGCTGACTAAAAACTGAAGTGATCTCAGTTGCTCCGGAAGAGTAAGCAGTTCCGGCTCCACACGTTGCACCCTTCGTGTTGCTCATGTTATCACAAATCTTGAAAATAGCTGTATTTGTCAAAACTTTTTGGGCCCTCAATGCTGTTCAAATACTTTTATTTTGCCTTTTTAACTTTTTTTCGAAGGGTCACTGGTGATCCCTTGCGCCTGGCGTAGAAAAGTGTTACCCTGGTATGTATGACAATGTTTGATGAGATCATATACATTTACAGCACATGTTTACATTTTTTTACCACCTGTTAAGAGTTTGCTTCGTTAAAAAGGTGTGTATATCGTCTGAGAGATTTTTAAATCACAGGTTGCGTGTCTAACAATTTCTTTTCAACGAAGCTTGTCCACACAAGCACACTTGCACGTCTCAAATATTTTAGGGTTAATATATCCTATGTGACGAAAATAAGGTCAACATAAGTCATAAGGCACTTAATTGAAAATGTTTACTTGAACTCCATAGAGGCTAAATTGTCACCTCATAGCAAAACTTTTGCCGCTTGTATGATATAACAATGTTTAACGTTTGAATCAGTTATTTTTTCTCTCTGAACATAAAATGATACAAATATAGTGTCAACTTTCAAGTTCAATTCATAATAAGAGAATGCCAGGTATTTTTAAACATTTCCTATGTTATAATTCCAAGCTAGCTAATAGTTTACAAAGGAAGGATATGATACAAATGAAACCAATACAAATTAAGAGGATGTGTCATAACTGTCAATGAGATAACTATCAACCAGAGACAAAATGCCATAGAAGTATACACATCTGTAGGTCATCGTACGGCCGCTCAAAGTAGTTCTCAATTCTAATAGACCACTTATGAGTTTGTCTGTCACTGGAACAAATTCGTCAATTATGTGCGCCTTTATTTCGTCATGTACTAAATAGAGGGGATCGTCTGCATCACTGCACTATAACGTTCTTGAAGCGTCTTAGTAATTGTCATTGTACAGGATAAACTAGAAATTGTATTTGTTCTGTAATTACCTAATCTCCATTTTCTTATGATAGCTGTGCTAAATATCAATTATAAGAATTTAATTTGCCGAATAATCCGTGCAATTTAGTATTGTCATTTGTTCCACCAATCGCTTAACAAAGGAACGGAAGTGAAAACGCACTAAACGCATGAATGATCTTAATTAAAACCAAATTTTTAACGGATTTGCAATGAACTCGAAAGTTGGTAATTGACATCTGCCAAGTAATTATAAAAGTATTATTAACCACCGGTGCCTTATTTCATTAGATTAAGTCTTATTTTTCTATGATGTGTATGTATACTGTATTTTCTTTGTCTTTTTGTCTTTTCTTTTTTTAGCCATGGTGTTTATTTTCTACTTTCAGTGTCTCTTTGGTATCTTGCGCCTATAAAAGTAAGCTAAACAAAATCAAAGTGCTAAAGTTTTTAACAGACCTAGACTAACATATACTGTAACAAAATAATTCTTACGATTACCTGCAACATACGGAATTTCCTTATTTTTTCTATTTCGAACCCTTGTAACAACTGCATCTGTAAACATACAAATTATCAAAATAAAGCCAGTTTATTGTTGTCATATGTTATGTATATTATGTAAGTTAAGGCATCGATGAAATAGCATATCATTAAAAATAATCATCAATATGTCCATGTAGTTAACATGTTTTACTTTTGCCAGGCCATGAATCTTAAACGACAGTAGTGAAATCTGTCAAATCTAATCTTCAACTGTATGTATTTTTCTATTCTACCTTTTCAGATTCTTAAAATCTTTAGTCGAAGCTTATTTGACTTATCAACATAAACAAAATAAGTACTTAAGTACTAGTCATTTTTTAGTCACAATCTTCTTTTGGCGGAAGTATAGTCATATGACAAGCGTCCCCTTTCTGATTATCATATAGAATGTGACGGGGTTACACGCCGTTAAAGTGCTCTACACTCTACTCTACTCTTGAACAATGAATTGCAGAACGGAGAAACAAATTTAATATGGATTGACTACATACGTGCAATTCCTAGTTTGTACTTTCAAACTTTCTGAACCCTAATGAGATAACATAGATTTTAAATGAAGGAAATTCAATTGTAAAAATAATCTTGCATTGTCAATGACAAACGTTGTTAACCGTCATTACTTAAACAAGAATATTTTTTTGGTAGTTTCTCGTCGGAATCAAAAATAAAATAGTTATAAGAAAATAAATAAGTAAATGAAATGCAGCGGAAATCTACGTTGAAACATTGAATTAGAGAAAATAAGTGTACAAAGGAAAAACAAATTATGAAGATTCTATAGAAATAAAATAAATATTTAACGCTATATGATATAATTAGTATCCCAAATGTAGAAAAGAACATGAAAATTATAAATCATGACGACCCACCAATTTAATGATATGAAAATATTTTATCTTTAAGTTCATTTTTCAATTTTGTGTATAAAAAAAGTGATAAATCATGACATTGTCTACAAATTTGCTGCCTTTGAATTTCAATTTTGAGTAGACTGTAACACTGATTTTGTAATGCCTCGAACTTTGTCAGTATATATATAGCAACACTACAGATACAGATAATGAAGAAGGTGTTCTATATCTGAGAACATAGATTCACCTTAAGTTACTTAAGTTCGATACATAGTACTCAAAGTTTAAGATTGCTTGTCATACGAGCAAAGACAAAAAACAATGGAGCGAATACCAATCTATCCATAGAGCCTAAATTGTTACAAACACAAAATATGAAGGGGTTAAACCAGTTTTAAACAGCGGTATACAACTGTTGCCTTTATTCAAGTGTGAACAAATACCTCTCTTTGCCTATTTAAAACATGTAACATAACATCGATACACGATATATTTTTTTTTTTTAAATGCACATTACAACTACCAACAGAACTTTTTTGAATAGGGACATAAAACAGACACAGAGTATGAAAATAGTGTTTAAATGTACCCAACACTGGAGGAAGCTAGTTCAAGAAGCTTATATATAAGAAGATGTGGTATGAGTGCCAATGAGACAACTCTCCATATAATTTATAGATGAAAACCATTATAGATAAAAGTACGGCCTTCAACACGAAGTATTGGCTCACAACGAACAGCAAGCTATACAGGACCCCATCAAACCATTTAAACGGGAAAACTAAAGGTTTAATCTATATAAAAACGACAAACGGGAAACCATTATGAAACACATTCACAAACGACGACTAGTGAATATCAGATTCCTGACTTAGAACAGGTGTACACAAATGTAGTGGGTACCAACCTTTAACCTTTATTAAACAATAATGTAACATAGAAAGACACACTATATAATTGAAATGACTTAACTCAAAATAGAAAGACATATTAACACAAGTGAACATACATTGAACGAATAAATTTGATCAGTGATCAAAAAGTGCATTTATATTTCTAGTATGTATTTTAGATCTTTGAAAGGAATAATTGAGTTTACTTTTGTCAAACCTGTACACCTAAGGTATGGAAGGTGAATGCAATGCCCAGGTTTTTGATATTCATACTTTAGTTCTGTTAACGACAAAAGGAATAATGAGAAAATCCGTATTGTATTAGCAAGGAAAGCAATAAATGATACGACAATCTGACTCCTTGAAAATCTAAACGAACCGACAATACTATTGGAAAAATAAAAATAAATAATCTACAAGCAAAACATTAAAATATTGAAGGCTGAGCACAACAACCTTAACAAATTCGATGTTGTTCATGTTAGTATCATTTTTTGGATAGATCGAATTATGTATGTATCATTAAATGATCATAACAAAACGGAATTATTTCATAACGTCAATCAACTCGTGATTCAACTCGTGAACATTCCGAATAGATGATTTCAGCTCCGCAAGTTATAACTTTTGGCAAAAAAAGATCTTAGAAAACAGAAATCCATTATAAAGGAGCCAAAACTAGGACATGCAAACTCTTGTATACCTTTAGTATAAACGTAAAAAAGATAATGAATGTATCCAATCATTAAAGGGACACTAGCTGTAATAATCAAGTTCACAGATTTGACTCAAATTCTCAAATTTGATTCATAACAAAGTATTGAATTTATCTAAATTATAAAAAAAAGTGTAAAATAAACATTTTACCAAACATTGGCTAGAAATAATGTAGCTTCATTTTAGTCTAGATGCCATATAACTAACTGACGAGGTGACCTTCGAACACCTCCGATTGCCATATAACATATTAAAATAGATACCAGACTCGTGTTTTTAGAATTTTATATAAGTCTGTTAATTTCATATTAATTTTATATTATCGATAAGAAATGTATGTTAATCGTCGTATTTACCTTTATAAGAATACTTTTTTGGGGGATCGAATCAGTCAATCAAATGATTTAACTTTGTTCAATTTCCATGATGACAATCTTTTCCTTTAAATAATTGAACACGCACAATGCTATCTCTGGCTAAGTGAATTATTCATCCCCAATGTTTGTTGATAAAAACAACCATCTATACCATATAGTTTAATTTATGATCACTTACCACAGTAATTTCTCATAGGCTTTTCCCCCTTGAAAATGTATATACTCGTGAAAATACCAGCAAATGTATATAACAAAAGACAAATAATTGCTATTCCAAAAGATGAGTGAAGGTTATGGTGTTTCAGGCTGATTGTGCTCTTGAAATTAGTACCATAGACACATACTGCAACCATTAAGCACACGGCTGAAATTTTAAATTGTTCAGTTAAATTTTAACCTTAACCTCCGGTAATTAAATTATCAATCACTAATTTTTACCCAACATATATCAAACCTAAAACAGAGCTTGGAAAGTAATGGCTTTATACACAGTCATGTAATTTAATCAGTTTTATATATTGAAAAAAAACACACATCTTTTACCAATATGGAATTTTAAAGATCATAGAGTATTGGAAATTCTTAAATTAGTCCCTATAGAGTGTTGATTTGTTCTGATGCACCACTAATTCATTATCAACTGAAATATAGCATTTTTAACACCTGTTAATCAGAGCTTAAAGTTGAAATATATTTGGCTTGTATGCATAATTTCCTAAATCATATGTAATTTTTATAATTCGGCATGTAAACAATTTTTTCGTAACCTACTGTTTAGTGCTTAAGAGTATCATTCCTATGACGTCATGCTTTGTAAATTTTATTCATCGTTATTTCGTTTGAATTATTCAAAGCTGTGATGCATTCATTTTGTTATTCAATAAGAATAAAATAATGGTACAGCTGTTATTTTCTACTTCCATTTGACACACCAATATCTACTGTATTGTGTTTGCACATAGGAAACGATATCTTTAAATTTATCTATGTGGAGGGGGTTGTTACATCCATTGTTATTGACATCTCTTAGTCTGTGTTGAGTATAGATGTATCAAAAGTATTGTTTATAAAACGAAAGGAGCATGTAATATCAATCTTCTCAGTTTCACATCGAACTGTTTATATATTAACAAGGGACATGCGAGAAAGAATTTTGTATCTTAACCTTTGAATCAGTTTATAATTGTAGATACTACGAATTCCTTTATGTTCGTTGGCATCAATTTCATGGACTGAAATTTTCCCGATAATTACGAGATAAATGCTTCAGACTAGAATTCATGACTCATATGATAATTTTACGTTCAATTTAACATTTTAACATTAATCAATTAACTTTGTTCTCAGCCGTATGCTGTATCTCTGTTTTACACTTAACTGATTTTGAAACAGTGATTTGTTCCTTACACTTAATATATTCCAACTGAAACTGTTACAACAGTGTTATGAAAAAGAACGACTGAAAAAAACAATATCAGTGTACGGCCATGCACGTGACTAGGTTGACCGATATGATGCTACTGTATCTAAAATCACTCGGGAGATGTATCAACGTACTGGCTGTATCACTGAAAATATTAGGCAATACATTGTGTGACGTCATAAATACCGATAAACAGAATAAGAGGTAGTTTCGTTTTTTATACTGACTATATCATGTGGAATATCTTAACTCAACCTAACGGGCTCGTCTAGATATTCCACATGATATAGTCAGTATCAAAAACGAAACTGCCTCTTTTTCTTATGTCTTACTCAGCTTGACGATTATCCGCCAAATAACATGTATAGTAAAAACTTAATATCGTAAAGTATAAACCGTTCTGGGACATTATTTCAGTTAATAGGAATCTTACTAATACGAAAATTGAGCAATACAAACAGATTTTTAAACCAATAACAATTTATATTACTTTTTCAATATGCTTTTCATGCTGGTAATTTCAAAATCAAAAAGCAGAATGCAGAAACTTCTCCGATGACACGTATTATTTATGTCATCCTGAAAGTAGTATTCTATGATTGCTCTAAAAAAAATGTACTGTACCAGCGGAATGCTATTCATGTTGTGACTCATAAATTATATTAAATTGAAGCAGGAAGGCAATTTAAAACAAATTGCACGTATAAAATTATATCGGATTACATGTTATAAATATATATATGTATATACGTTTATGTTACTCAGTTACTTACTTCAAAGATTTCCAGTATAGAATTGTAAACGCCAAGCGCCAATGTCGTCCTCAAAAGACATATCAGTGACGCTTGGATCAACAAAGTTAAGAAGGCCAACAAAATACGAATTAAACGAGCATTAAGTACAAAATTTTGGTTTTCAATCGACAAGAGTCCTTTAAATGAAAAGGCAAACATTCAAAACACTTATATCCTGATCTGAGTTTTGTTATATCTATCTATTCTATTTAATTAGCTATATTTACCTGATGAAAAACAAGAAAGACTCAGCAATACTAATGCATATTTTTTTCTTTCTTCCCATTCTATCACCATGCAGTATGGAGCAATAATCAGCGTCAAAGCTATAAAAACCCAAGCTCCCCACACAGAATTTTGGAAGTGGTGGAACCAAACTAAAAAAAAACATATAGAAAAATGTTTAATGCACCAATCGTAGCTTATATACTACAGAGTTTCGCATATTGTACACTAAGATACGAGACGATTATAACTATTGTGTTAATGTACAGATCTTTTGATATTGTTCTCATTAGCATAAGTATAAATTTTGTCAAATTTAAATTCAAACCATACGAAATATATTGTTTTACACATTTGTGCACTCATAGTGCTAGAATTTGTCGATACCTATAGTTTGGTATCGTAAAATGTCATGCGTTGCTCACTTTATTACGTCTTTAATCTAATTCTATCGGATGTTTGATGTTGACTGATTGATATTCTTGTCGTAGATAAATGATTTTTATTAAGTTGTTAGTGGCTTTAAACAAGCTGTCAGAAACAGCTACTGCTGAAAGATCGGTACTTAGTATCTTTTTTGTCTTTTGTTTTTTAGGTTAATGTTCATAAATGTGCTTTTGAAATTTGTGTACATACAAACGAATAGTCCATAACGGATTGTGATCTGTGCAATAGTCTAAGTTAGCTAAGACTTGTTGAAACAGAAAAGACTCCCGTCATACCTAAATACTTAGAATCTAAAAATTACCAGTAAAAGGCAAATAAGAACAACACATTCGGCATAATCAATTGAATAACACATAACTGAGATAGTGACCCCTCGAAAACATTCTCAACCTTGGCCTTGCCTTAATTGAACATGTTTTCTCGTTGTAACAAGCTGCTCTATAAACCCTCTCAGCTATGTATTATTTAATGTAGTCCAGAAGTCGATTTCACAAAAAAACTTACGACTCAGATTATCGTAAATATATTGATTTGTTCATGACTTAAGATCAATCTTAGTCGTAAGTTTCTTGGTAAAACAGACCCCTGGTGGTTTAGAACACTAGTCACGGTGCAAGGGGTGTTTCCAAGATATCACAGAAACAAGGATTCGAATCACGTTGAGGAAAGAACACAATTTTCAAACGCAAATTTGTAGACTTCACATTGTTAGATCTAATTTTAAACGAATGATGCGTATATTATAGAGCTACCCCGATATAACTACGTGTTATCCGATGTAGAATGTCACATGTTAAGACGTGTATAATAAAATATCAATTGCAGTTGCGGCATGATACAAAGATTATCATCCTTTGCGACAGACAAAATAGCTGATCTGAAAGGTAAACTATACATCATGCACTGTGTTACGACCCGATATGAAGACGCCGATGTAAGCCATTACATCGACCACCAAAAGCTATATTTGTAATTATCCTAGGCGTGCGAGCAAAAGCATAAATCGATACGCTTGTAAATTGTGTATTGTAGAGCATTGTTGGTTGAGTGGTCTAGCACGTCGGATATAGTGCAAGGCGATTATGGGGCCACTATATCTCAGTAGCATAAGTTTGAATCCCGGCGAGGTAAAAGGTAAAAATTAAAAAATTGCGAAAGCAAATTTACAGATCTAACAATATTGTGCTGATGTTTATACAAATTGTATATACAGAATGTATTGTCAGCCTTGTATTATCATCACTGCTGGTGATCCGATGGATAAAATATGTTGAAGAGCAGTCACTGGTTCATCAGACGTACTTTTAATATAATTATTTCTGTGACTGCATTCACATTAATTTGCAGGATCCTTTACACGAGATAATTCAGTTGATCTGTAACAGTTCCATCTTCAGGCATAATATATAATGTACTGTATTACGACGCTAGATTAAAACTGACGAGGAAAGGTAACACCCGGACACCGAAAGCTTTATTATTGTAGAGCATATGTGGTGGAGTGGCGTCCTATAGTTAAAAAGTTTTATTCTGCAGATAAGTGAAAATATTGTGTACTTATTTTATATAGAAAATGATAACTGAGGTATAATAAATATTTATATATATATATATACGTTTAGTAACACACCTAATACATATGTTTAAGTAACAAACCTACTTTCTCAAAAGTTGCTAAGACAGGGTATGAATGAATCAAATTAAGGTCATCACTCAAGAAATTTTACCGTCGCCATCATGAGCTTTTTGACAATTATGACAAAAGTGTGTGAGAAATCATATCTGATATTCTTCCTCAGTCATAATAACCTTCAATCATTATCTAACTGAACAAAGAAATAACAGGACGGGTGCCGTATACGGTACAGGAAATGCTTACCCTTCCGGAGCACCTGATTTCACTACCGGTATTTAGTGGAGTTCGTGCTGTTTCTTATTTTTTATTTATAACTGTTAATGTAAATGTCTTTTGGTTTGGAGTCTTTGTTTACTCCTTGGTTTTGATTATTATTGTCTTAGCACAAATAGTTTTAGGGATTTTGGTCCTCAATGCTCTTCCACTTCGTACTTTATTTTGCCTGTATAACTCTTTTGGATCCGAACGTCACTGATCAGTCTTTTGTAGACGAAACGCGCGTCTGGCGTAAAAACAAAATTTTATCCTGGTGTCTATGATGAGTTTATTTATGGCTATGTAGTTTTAACCAAAAGTACAATCTTATTCCGATTTAAAATAGCATTTTTAAATTTCAACTATATTTTTTTCTGTTTACGCCACTTTCATTTTTTCAGGTTCTGTAGTTTTATTTTCACTTCATTCATTTAGCCCGTCACAAAGGGTTTCAAATAAAAACCAAATCCTCCCAATAATTTTTCATTTATCTATTCATGGTCTCTACAACACATTTTCTAGTATGAATCATTTGAAAATCAAAACGTTATGATAAGAAAGAGAGAAAATTTATTTTGCCTTAAATTTGTAAATTTTTCAATTACCTTGTGTGTTAATCTCATTGTCCGAAACGGATTGACAGCATCTTTCACCATCTACGTTGAAGCACCATTCCAATAGACCTTGTGAATCGTTTTTGGACTTTGACCATTGTCCAGACCAAAATGAATAATTAAAGAATAAGAATGCAACTAAAAGAACTATGTTTGTAGAGATTTCCCAAGGATTCATACTTGCGTTATGTCTTAATCCTAAAAAAAACCCTTATATCTACTGTAAAAATATAGAACGTTTCTAATCAATTCAAAATATGAATCAATGCATATAATAAACACGATAAATGGCTAATCAAATATTTGAACTAGTCAAGTTCATGATAGCAACGACTTTGATAAACTGTATAAATATATGTTAGTATTAGGTCCAGATTCAAACTTGATTAAAAAAAAACATAAGCCTTCTCTATCACAACATTCGAATGTTTTCGGTTAGAAACAGCAAGTAATGCGTTTACGTAATAGGATCATCCTTACTGCTGTAACACAGTATTTCCTTATTACATACTACTTAATGTTTGTTAGTATCAGTACAGATTATTGGACGGATGACGGTAAAAATCATGAAGGATTATGGAAGAAATGCTTATACAATACAAAAAGATCATCCCTCTACAATGTAACGTGCTGTTCGTCTACACCGTTTAAAGGTAAGAAACCCAATTTACTAATGTCACATCGTATCAATAAAATTCAGAAGTAATGTTTTTTTCCCTGTAAGTAAGATCTGTTTCTGCCTTTATTCATTCAAAGAGATTGAAAGGTAAAGCTCCGAGATCTAATTACTATTAGGTTAAATCTGCAGCATTATGGTGTAGACCTAAATATAGTAAACAACATACCAGCCCATAAATCAAATTTGTCCCTTATAAAAGGTTCCAAAATTTACCAAAGTTTCATTCTCAGAAATCAAAAATAAACAGACAATGTCATGGTAAATAACGAAATACGACAAAAGACAAACAACAGTACAAAAACAACATAAGAAATTAGAAGACTGAAAACTCAGCAAATCTGCATGTTTTTTTTTAGTTTTTTCGGGATGGAAATAGTTCTTGCTTCAAATGTCACAACCAAACATAAAACGGTTTATAAGTCTAATTCAAAAGGTCACATAGGTGGAAGAAGGACTGGATGGTGATTGCGACATTTGAAACATACGCATCGCCATATTTAAAAAATGTCAAAACTTTTTAAACAGTTGATTTCAAATTCACCACGTGGACATCTTTGTGCAATAACCTACTTGTAAATAGCAATCCTCTATCAAGGAAAAAATGAATGGCAACATCTGGATTATTTTCTCACCCTGGAGATGTGTACCTCGTATGTAGACACTGAAACAATTTTGCTACATTGAAATGGAAATTTCCCTATTGGGAAGCTACTATCATCTCTTTGGTCGTAAAACGTGGTTCTCAACTGGCCCTCAGCCAGATTGTAATTAAGCTTTGAGGCAGACTTTCTGCATTGGTTGTATCCTTTTTTTCTAGTTTACGGGGGGAAATGTTTCAACATAATCAACACCTTTGAATTGTTAGGTCTAAGGACCACCAACTATATTGGTGAACGGGAAGTTGAAGTGTTATATTCGTATAATTCTTTTACAACAAGATTGTCAAAAGAATGTTTGATCTCATTTTGTGTGAAACCCAAGACCCTTTATGCAAACTAATGCTCATTGTTGAAGGCCGTACGGTGACCTTTAGTTGTTAATGTCTGTGTTATTTTGGTCTTTTGTGGATAGTTGTCTCATTGGCAATCATACCACATCTTCTTTTTTTATAATGCTAAAATTAGGCGATTTCGGTTTAATCTACTGTTATATAATAACTGGACCCAAACACTACCAAGTAACACCTAGCTGGAAAAGCTATGTCCTAGTCATGTTTCTTCGAATGCTATTTGTTTAACCTTTAGTAAAGTTGATAATTCGAATAAATATGTTTACATTTTTTTGTACATCAATTCAAATAGATCGACAAAAGAGACCGCAACTTATAATTATTATATTTTTAATATTAATTTGTTTTGTCACTTCACTGACGAGACATTAATTGGTAATGTTTTTATCACCGTCTTAGACTTGTAATGGGTAATTTGAGGGTTGCCACTGTCTTTTCGTCATCATTCTATTATTGTTACTTTCATTACACCTAGTACATGTCTTAATCGAAATTTAACTTTGCATGGAACGTCCATTTATAATTTAAAAATACTTGTTTAATCATTGGATAATGTTTATCCTAGTCTATTTACAAAATGAGCAAAAACATTTCGGATTTTTCATGCAAATGTACTGACTATTTATTATCCCTAAATGATGATAATTTTTATTAACTTTTTCAGGCCATATTGGAGCAGAACGTTTCTTTTTTGTTCTACAACTTATTTTGGATACTCTCTGTATTTTTCCTTGGTTCGTCTGGTTATTTTTGAAGAAAAGAAATTATAAAGGGGTATTTTGGGGAATTGGTACTAACATCTTTAATGGTAAGTACACATATCAATCATAATATCAAAACATAATTCCTATACTTGCGCATTTAAGCTGATAGGGTAAAATTACTTCTCCTGTACTAATGCCTAGTTCATGTTTAACCTGATCAATTTATTGCTTAGTTGGACCGCGTGTCCCAGTTAAATAAAGTTATAAGAAACATTGAGATAAATTAACATTTAAGTCCAGCAAAACCATAATTGAGATCAAAGTATTTTTAAAGAATAAACCATTTCAAAAAATGGTGCTATCCCACAGTCATTATAACATGTATAAACATCAATATGTAAACGGAGTTATTTATGTTTTCACTGCAACGAATCAATAAAACTAATGGAACGACTTTGCCAAATTTTTAGGAAAATGACTGTTTTACAAAACTTTGAATGGATTGAAAAACTAAGGATTTTCTTATCCTAGGCAGAGCTTACCTTATCCGTATTTAACACAACTTTTTGGAATTTTGGGTCCTCATGCTCTTCAAATTTTTTCTCGTTTTGGCTTTGTTACTATTTTGATCTGAGCGTCGTTATGTAGAAGAAACGAGCTCTCGATGATATCAACAGCCTAGAAGTCAGCACTTCTGTTTAGATATGAATTATTAGCTAATGGTCATAATCATAAGTTAATTGTTACAAAACTTAGATTATTCAAAATATTAGGGATATTTGCCCTATGAATAAATTTTATTTATCTGTTTTTGGTAAACTATTTCGATTTTCGGGTCATCAGTGCTCTTCTATGTCCTACTTCATTAGGTCTTTACAGCAATTTTGATTCCAGTTTTTTTTAAGACTAAACACGCATCTAGCGTTTATAATTTAAATCCTGGTTCTTATGAAGAGTTAATAGACAGCTGCAACACACAAAACAATTAAAAAAAATATAACAAATCCTAAACGGTTTCATATCTAAATTGGTAAAATACACAAAGCAGATATTCGTTTATCTTCAGAACAATTACTTTCAAAAACAGACTTATTTTAATTGTTGAAACGTCTTCAAAACATGTTCTTGATGCAGTATATCATATGCTTATTTCCGTCTTAAAACTTTTAAACGGAGTTTGAAATAATATTATTTTTTTAATTTAAGAGGTGTATAGGAAGGGTGTTCAACTTATTATGACAGAGAGAGTAAAAAACAACATTACTAAGTAGAAATGTTGAATCATCTTTCCTTTAATTTCTTTTAAAACCAACTACTTTTACTTACACAAGATATTATCAAACTTGTTTTGTTCAGACATCTTAAAAAAGGAGATCAATTTCCTATAGCTGAAGGCCAAAATATCATGTCTAGAAATAAGTGCTATCAAGTCTTTTCTTAAATTTTCATGGGAGACTACTTTAAATCAACATTCTTATGAATATAGAAGACTTTTCAAAAGAAAGTTTGATTTTTTAAGCGTGACAAATACAACAACATTTGTGAGATTTTAAATTATCATTGCACTGGAATTTAAGTCTAATATGATTGAAAGTATGCTTTGTTTTAAATCTTTGCACTTTTACGACTTGACAGTGATTTTCTACAGCAGTTTGCTATAATATATGTCAAGTTGAACCGTCTGGTTTTATAAAAAAAATTGTAATTTGGTCACGATTATGAATGATTTTATTTACAGTCAAGTCACAGTAATTATATGGAACAATGCCTTATGGGCTCTCTAAAGTGTTCAATTCTTGTATGATTGTTATGAAATCGATACTGTAGATTTATATCACCAATATCTAGAAAAAGTTCAAAAATAAGGGCCGATTAATTATTTTTAAGAGTTATGCTCCTTGATCATGTTGATAATAATGATTATATCGAACATTGCTAAATACTTTTGCAGAATTTGTTTTGCAAATAGATATAAAGCGATGTGGTATGAGTGCCAACGAGTGCCAATGAGACAACTCTCCATTAAAGTCACAATTTATTAAAATAAACCATATTGGGTCAAAGTACGGTCGTCATCATGGGTATTTGGCTCACATCGAACAGCAAGCTATCAAGGGCCCAGAAAATGATTACTGTAAAACCATTTAAACAGAAAAATCAACGTTCTAGTCAATATAAAAAGACAATAAACACTTTTGAACAACACCAACAAACGACAACCAATGACCATCAGGTTCCTGACTTATGACTGGTGCAAACAAATCTAGCGGATGTAAAGTGTATTAAAGTATGAAACAATTTGCTGATATAAACCAATGATTAAAGTTTCATTAAATTCAGTCAGGAACCAAACTTATGAGAGCGATAACTATGGATCGCCAGAACTGTCTTGTTATTCCCATTTTCATATATGATGTGTATTTACCCTTTTATGAGGTGCACTGCTAATTCATTATATGATGTGCAAACACCTTTATATGACGTGAAAATATCCTTATATGATGTGCAAATATCGTTTTATAATGTGCAATCATCATTATATGATGTGCAAATATCATTATATGATTTTCAAACATCATTATATGATGTACAAATATACTTATATGATGTACAAACATTCTTACATGTTGTGTAAACATTGTTATCTTACCTCCAATAAATTGATAGAGAGATGATTGGTTAAAGGACTATACCTGGTGACTATGTGTATTTCATTTAAAGTGTCCTTAAAAAGATAGGGTTAGTTACCATACATGGTTAGTTTCCATATGGGGTTAGTGAAAAGTTACTTCCCTTTCAAAATAAAAAAGATTCCACAACGCTTTATATAAACAATACGGTAAAATTGATGATGAAAGGTTGAAATAAGTTGATAAACATAATTAAAGCTAACAACTTGTTATTGTTGGCATAACGGAGATACTTCCCATTCAACACAAAAAAAAAGAAATCTGAAAGGATTCAACAGACGAAGAAATTGATACATGTAATGAACGATTGCAATACATTCATAGAACAAATTTTAAGTTAAAAAGTTTGTTTGCATTTGTTTTTTGTATAGACAAATTGAAGTAGGATCTTAATACTAAGTATTGAAGCATTATCACTGTCATAGGCCGCTAGTCGAAATTATGAATGCATGTGAAGATAGTTGGTAAGATACATTCGTTACACGGTGTGTTAGTGAACTAGCTTCGCTCTCGACCCATATGGAATTTAGTGACCCAATATATATCGAATATTAAAGGATATGCAAATATCCTTATATGATGTGTAAATATACTTATATGATGTTCAAATGTCCTTATATGATGTGCAAACATCTTTATATGATATGATTGTGCCATTATATTATGTACTTGTAATTTTATATCATGTGGCTTTGTTGATTTATTAATATGGTGTGCTTTCAATTTCGTTAATGGCAATGAACATTATTACGATTATAATGATTACTGTCTACGTCAAAACTGTTTCTAATCTGCTTCTGCGTTACTATAATGCCAATTATAATCTGTAGCTATCGCAAGAAAAGTGCATGTTTTAAGATAAAGTGAGTCAGTACAATTTATCAACAATAACGTTCAAACATTCCGGAGGAAGATTAAGATCAATTGATACAGGAGCTATTTGAAGAATTTCCCGGCTGCGGAGAAAATAATATCAAAGAAAGTTTTGGGCCCGTCTTTATAGCTTGCTGTTCATTTTGAGCAAAGCCTCCGTGTTTAAAGCCGTACTTTGACCTATAATTGTTTACTTCTTATATATTGTGAACTGGATGTAGAGTTGTCTATTTTGTAATCACACCACATCTTCTTATTTCTATTCATTGCAGAAAGCAAATGAACTCAAATTTAGTTTGAAAAAATATTTCATTTCATACCGATAGCTACAAATCTATCTACTCTTGGATAATTATACCGGTAAGCATAATTGGTTGATTGGCATGGGGTTTTTTTTGTAAATGTGTTGATTTTATCTTTTTCAGAAGGGAAGCAAAATAATTTCTTGTTATATATATTTTTTTATCAAAGTAGAAAAATGTTTGTCCTGAGCACAAGAAATACCACCTTTCTGTTAAACGAAATCTCCCTTAATTTCGTTCTATCTCCTCTTAATGTGGTTGCAAATGACCGGTCCATTTTATATGTCATTATTCTATCAATATGCGATTTTTGTCAATGTTTGCGTCTATCTTGAGAAAAGTGATGTATATATACATAGAAAATTGCACAGCTAACATGACCAGCAAGGCAAAATTTACAGAAAAGGAACATATTGGAAATTCATATATTATCTTCTTACAGAAAAAAACGTTTACGCTAGGTATAAAGATATTGTCAAACATAAGCCTACCTTAAAATGAGCAAAATTAGCATGGCATAAAAGAATAATTTTCAAAATAACTTTAACCGCATGTTATTTTTTTGTAAACCCGTTGATTTAAACTCAACTTTTAATTTGATCAGTTTCCGAAAATATGATTTTTTTTTTCAATTGAATCGAGATACCAACATCAAGGTTTTATTCTTTTTTTATATCTCAACCATTTTCCAAACGATAGCTACAGATTTTAGCCGGATTTATATTAATTCCGCAGAAGTAGATCGGAATCGGACAGTTATCATTCTAATCGTTTTCATTTTCATTAACCGTAACGACGACGCACATCTTTTAATGCCGTTTCGACACCATATAATAAAGTTAACCGAACCACATGATATAATATTACAAGCACATAACATAATGACACAGCCACATCATATAAAGATGTTTGCGCATAATATAATCATATAAAAATATTTGCACATCATATAATAAAATGTGAATGGAAATGGGGAATGTGTCAAAGAGACAACAACCCGATCATAGAACAGACAACAGTAGAAGGTCACAATATAAGTACATTTGAACATCATATAAGTACATTAATTTTGCACATCATATAAGGATATTTGCACATCATATAAGAAAGTGTGCAGATAATATAAATATGAATGCGCATCATATAAGTATATTTGCATATCATATAAAGATATCTGCATATCATATAAAGATATCTGCATATCATATAAAGATATTTGCATATTATCATGATCATATAAAGATGTTTGGACATCATATAATGATACTTGCACAAAATATAAGGATATTTGCAAATCATTCAAAGGTTCTTGCAAATTATATAAAGGTCCTTGCACATCATATAAAGGTGTTTGTATATCATATGAAGGTGTTTGCACATCATATAATAACAAGTGCACATCATATAAAGGCAAATGCACATAATATAATGAAAATGATCCAAATTTTAAAATTGCTCATGCAGAATAGTGTTAAATGGTGAAGTTGAAATCATTCCTTTTTTTTTAAGGACGCTATCATGAGTTGATTGAACGTTATGGAATAACCGTTTCACAGATGATATCGGATTTGTTTCTTATGTCGTAAAAACAATCCCTTTCCTTTTTTTCTAATGTGACCTGCCAAATTATACAGGGTATGTAATATAATGAGCAACACGATGGGTGCCACATGTGGAGCAGGATCTGCCTACCCTGACGGAGCACCTGACATTACCCCAGTTTTGGGTGTGGTTCATGTTGCTAAGTCTTTAGTTTTCTTTGTTGTGTCTAGAGTACTTTTATTTGTCTGTTTTCCTTTTTCATTTCAAGCCATGGCGTTGTCAGTTTATTTTCGATCTATGAGTTTGACCGTCCCTCTGGTATCTTTCGTCCCCTATAACATTAGAAAAATCAATAAAAATGTACATATAAAATTAATTTACTAATGAACTCAAAATCGTTATTTTTCTAACTTTTTTTTATTTTTTCTGGATTTGCGCAGAAATCTCTTTCTTTCTTCCGGTATCGTTTGTCATGAGACTTTGAGTGTAGAAATTTTTAGTGACGTAATATATAGGAATCGGCACAATAACAATTTCAAAGCATTTACATTTGATATGGAAAAAAAACGTTACTTGATGATAGCGTCTCTTTGTTATCATTGAAAATGACATTATGACTAAAATGACGTCACGTCTAAAATCCCTAATAACAGAACCAAAGTATAAAAGTCTTAGAATTTGACTGGCGGTGGGCAAACAAAACAACCAGACACATTTGTAGATATCATAAAACAAGTAATATGGGGAAATAAATTTATAAAATTTGGTAATAAACCAATTGTATTTGAGAACTGGAGTGATCTGATATACAAAAATGATATCTTAGATGATAAAATGTCATTATCAGAAATCTACATAATTAACAAAATAAAGTTCGAAATAAGCTGGATCTTTGAATTTCACAAATTAAAAAAAAATCTATACCACAGAATGGATCCAAGATTTAGAAAATAAAATGTTATATATATATAACTCTTTGATAAGCATAAAACTAGAGTCGTCAATAGGGATAAACAGATGGCTTAGAATCCTACCAATACAAGAAGCTCTTAATATGAATCCATTGTGCCAATTAATTTTTGAATATATGACTGAAAATAAAATAAAAATATTTAAATGGAAATTATAACATTGTATAGCTTAAATGAAAAAAAACTGTTATTGCAGTGGAAAGTAACTAAGATTGATAAGTGTAATTTTTGTAACCAAGAACAAGATTATGCTCACTATTTTCTGAAGTGTAGATATTTGACTAGATTTTGGCAAAAAATCTATGACCGCTGTGAAAGAAGTAAAATAGATTTTGATATTAAATTGCAACATCTTGTATTTGGATATAACATCACAGATAGTGAATATTACCTTTTGAATTATGTATTGACAGTATTTAGTTTTTCTATTTATAAGTCATATTATGTATCCGAGTAGAGAACACAAACTGTTGAAGTCTTGAGTATTTTTGAAAATGAATTTAATAAAACAGTTGATACATTTAAATCAAGATATCCAATCTCTCATCGATAAGTCTCTATACGGGACAATTATACATCCTTCATATCATTTTTGTAAGTTAATACGTTGGATCAGCTGTTTTATTTCCATAGATAATCAGTGGAGTGTAAATGGTTCATCCAGAGAAGCTTGGACTCTTGGTGAAATTTGTAACAAGCAAGATTTGATGAATAAATATTATTATGTTGTTAAAAAAAATAAAAAGAAACTAACAGAAACCAACATCGAAACGATACAGTAATTCCGTTTCTTTTTTAATATTAAAATATGTTAGCATTACAAAATTTTATTGACTTCGTCCCCTCTCACATGCACATAGGGTATGCTGGCAATAATTAAAGTCTTGTTATCAAATTTATTAAAAATTGAAGCAGGTTGGATGTATAAAATGTACAAAAAAAGTCAAACTATATGTAGTGATTTCATTATTCTGATAGATCAGTTTTGTTGTGTGAGAAAAGGTATTTATCAAACATTTTCTATTTGTATTATTTCAGGTTACCTGTATATGATAATAGTGTTGTCTGTATATGGTGGTAAAGAGCCAAATAATTTGGGTTGGTCATTTCATCTATTACTGAGTGTTTTGTTTCTCCGAATTCCATGCTATTCAGTGTTGTGTAAAGTTTTATATGAAGAACAAAACAATTACAGCAGGTATTGAACTATGTTGGAACAAGTGTGAAATAATATACGATTTCAATTTAAAGTAAATACTCAGTTGAAATCCGTTGTTTATTATTATTAATATTATCATGCATGAAATAATTAACATATTTTTCAATATAAACACGAGTAGTTAAATCTATTCCGTCATTTCCCTCCACCACCTTTTTTTAGCGTTTCGAAAAAAAAGGTATACTGTTGGTTTTTTTTAGTAATGGCTATAATTCTATGATGCAGTAATACTTACTTGTAGTATTGATTTTCTTATTTTGGATGTACTTTGAATTAAAGTTATGAAATATTTAACATTCCCTTATTGTTGCTACTGCTTGTACAATTTGTAATTCAAACGATCCTCATTCAAATCCGCCGTAAATTAACGAACATATTTTAAGCTAGTAGCCTTGTCAGTGAGTATCTTTGTTATATATATATCATAACGTTTACCCCACTTAAATATTTGGTTAAGGTGATGATGGGAATTCTTCCATCTATAAAATGTATTTTAAACGTGTAAACCTCCGGCGATTAAAAGAAAGTCTCATAGCAGACACCTTATTATTGTTGTTGGAAACCATTTATTGATCTCTTATTGCATTTTTCTGTCATATGGACATAAAAAAAGAAAACTGGCAAGTCTTTTTCTTTGATTGACAAAGTTTTACGACTGATAAAATGAAACTAAAGATTAAGAAAGAGAAAATACATGTAAATGATAAGCCATTTCTTTATGACTAGAAGACATCTTTCAATTATTTCTAGGCTGATCGACAACTTTTCACGAATATATGTTGTTAAGTAGGCAAACATATTTTGATTTAAACCAAACGACACAGCAGCTGCTGGAAAGTTGATTCGATTAATAAAATAAGGTGAACAAGGCACCAAATAAAAAAAAAATTCAGGAAGTGACAGTAAATATTCTAGGGAATCGATGTACCTTCTCACCGCCCTCAAAACAGTGTGTCATAATACACGAAGAGTGAGATATACATCTAGATAAACGGTGTACTTTATTGACAGATAGCATCATCGATAAATTTTCCAAAATATTTGTTTCCAAATCTCTTATTCAATTCAAATGAATTTCTACCCCTTCTTTGTTATATTTGATATGTTTACAATTTGCAGAAGATTGTGAAATGTTGTGGAAATAGATAAAAAAATAAATAAAGAGTGTAAATAGGAAACAATACGCCGAGGAAAAAAGAAAAAAACATGGTCTAAATGACACACGTTAAAGAGATTGAAAGTTAAAAATAAAAATCAAGATGATTGAGTTGCAAATATTCCCATACGCTACTCAGTTTCAAAATATTAAGACTTTCAAAGACTAACATGAATTGGATGTACATAAATTTAGGTTTTTAAAAATAGAAAGAAAAAATTAATGGTCCGTGTGCTTGTTTTCGAGATATAAGCCATGGAAAATTTAGCAGGAAATGATTCATAATATGTAACACTTGCACGTTTTTTCATTCAAAAATAAAGAACATATATTAAGGATTTTATATGATTTTCAAAGATGGATCTTTACAGTATATGAAATAAAACAATAAAAAAAAGGTATGGGTTAGCCCGCAAAATGTGTAAGGGTACTACTTTCAGATAAAACCAGAGGATATCGAATACATTCCATAAATAAAAATTCGAGATAGGCAAACATCCTTAATACCGGGAACAAACTCAAATAATCCTGCAAGTAACCAGTTACTGTCTAACTAGTGACACATTAAATATTGATTATGGTAATTTATGTTAATGTGTTTTCTGCACTAAGTGATACACTATAATCGAAAAAAGAGGATATGAGTCTGGCTGAGACACATATATGTATATGTTTCCATCTGATTTTAATAACGGTCAATCAAATTATGATGACATAAAAACCCGATAGAATGAATGACTTAAATCAGGCTAATGTCTGTGAGTTGGGTATTCACCACCTCTGCGTTCCACTCGGCCAATTTGGGTATATCAATGCCTTTCCCCGTCCGTTTTATTAAGATTTGTATGTAAAGTCATGTAAATGGATTACCTTGCAGATCACCTGTTTAGTGGTGTAGTGTTTCCCAATGTCACAGTAGTATGGGTTCAACTTTCCCTTACAGAAGCGTAACAACTTAAAAATGTAAATTTGCAGATTTAGCGATTGCTAGTTATCAAAGGTTTTTGCCATTCATTGACACCTTTCGTAACCAAGACATTACATTCGTGTTAGATTGAATAAAGACTAAAGCTACTTATTAGTATTACATGTATTAGCAAGACTTTCAATTTAAAATTGAAATTTAATATCAGCTTAGGGGTTTTGTATGCAAGTCAGTGTGTTATCTCAACATTTTCAAATAACATCCTTGTTAAAAGGGACTTATTAAATACCGTCTTGTTTCTAGCGTCACATCCTTAACACAATATTACCAGAAAATCATTTCAGACAATATCACATCATAGCAATATATCATTACATTATCAAGATGACATATAAAGGCAACAGTAGTATACTGCTATTCAAAATGCGATATGGAAAACTTCGTGAAGCTCGACTAAAGTAAATAATGTCATGAGATCATCAATTTCAAACCAGAGGGTCATTCAAACTAATAGATAGAAAATAAACTGACAACGCCATGGCTATAAAAGAAAAGAAAACAGACAAATAATAGTATATATGACGCAACATATAAAACTAAAGGCTAAGCAACACGAACCCCATCAAAAGCTGTGGTGATCTCAGGTGCTCCGAAGGGTAAGTAGATCATGTTCCACATGTGGCACCGGTCATTTTGCATAAATTATTACAAACCCGGTGAACAGTCTTATATGGTCGGTCACTTTCGTGAAAAGGAAACGGGATCGAAAATGTACATATCCGATATCATCAGTGAAACTGACATTCTATAACGGTCAACCAACTTGTGATGGCGTTTGTAAAATTTACGAAGGGTTGATTTCAACTTCACCATTTGGACCTCTTGGTTTAAAAGCTTCCTTGTGAAAATCATGATAGGAAATACAAGTCCGAAAATATCGTATCAATTGGGAGAAATATACTCCGTATGCAGGCACTACTAGAATGCTGCTACATAGAAATGGAAAGTTCACAATTGAGAATTCGAAGCTGAATCATCACTTTTGTCGTAAAAGTTTGTTTTCGACGGACCCTCATTGTGAATTTCTAGATGAAAGTCAAGATATACTTAATTGCATCTATTGTATCGTTTATCTCAAATTCGTTCTACATAGTCCCATAAATTTTGAATGATTTAGTGAGAAAATATCATCTATATAGCGGAAAGTAAGGTAAGAGGGTATTGCTAATATTATTCCTTCTTCCTAAGAAGTTTCTGTATGAGGTGAGCCTTATAAGACATGCTAAAATAAAGGAACAAGTCGGGAAGATCAAATACAATTAGTTCTTATGGCAATGCCGATAGTTCGTTGAAAAACACGTTCTACAAACGTAACATATATGTTGTCAATGAATTAAAAAAGCATCTTGATAATGTCAGTTTGAGCTAATTTTTTTTTAGTGATTTTGACCTTACAAAGTATGGTTTATCCCTCCTTAAGAAAAAATACTTGAATGTACATTGACCATTCTCTTCTATGAAACAAAACAATACCAACTCTTTTAATTTTTCTTTTAATTTGGAATTGGGGAAAGCTTGTGTAAAATGTAGAAAAGTCAAATGTTCTAATACTATTGCAAGATGGAAGTGTCTTAAATTGTATGTATTTTTAGTATCCACATCTGATTCACGCCACTTTTAGAATAGGAAGTTTTACAATAACTTTAAAGCACAGCTGTTAATGCTGATAAAATAGATGTTCGAACATTGGTATACAGCTATTGCTATTTTTTTTATAATTAAGAAAGAGGTTTCGTGGATCAGTTGGAAAACCTAGCAATATACCGTTGTTTGTAAGGACACTTGTGCAATTTGGGTATCAAATACAGAGATGGACGATCTTCATCTTTGGTTGAAATTCTAAGGGAACACTGAACTGACCAATGATTATGTAGGATTTCCTGTTAAGTAAGTGTCATGGGGGTATATGTTGAGTTTCAAAGTTAATTGTCAATACCAAATTCATTTATCAAGCAGTTTATATAATGAAAATTACACACAAAAACGTTGATGTTTTGGGCTTTAAATGCAAATAAAACAACACATTTGTCAAGGAGAAGTGTTTTGCAACATTTGGGTCTTTAAAGATTGACGTAGCATCGGTATTGATAGACCTACTCAGTTTCTTAATTTTGATTTGTATCAAATACCTCACAGTCTTAATCAATTCGGAAAGAGTATCTCATCTTTCTCTTGTTTAGCAAATTGCCTGGCATAATCCTCGACTGAATCCATCAGTATTTTGAAGTACATCCAAGTGATGGATTTAGGCTAGCGATATTTCAGACCTCTGTATAACACATTTGGCTGGGAAATGTTAATGACAATGTTGAGGCACTGGTAATAACGTGACAAGCTTGATAATATGTGATTTGGTAACAAGCACATGTGCAATCATGAGATTTAGACTTAATTGATGTCGTCAATATTGATATCCTGGAAAACGTGTTTGTAATTGAAAGTTTTAGATGCAATCGGTTTGATATAGGAAATGATTTGTACAGACTGATCTTTAAAATAGGGAGGACGTTCGATTGAACTTATTTACGATGAAGGATATTGCCCAAGTTGACGCCATCGAGACTTTTGTTGGCAATAAACTCATCATAGAAACCAGGACTAAATTTTATATATATACTCATCATAGATACCAGGACTTAATTTCATATATATGCGCCTGACGCGCGTTTCGTCTACAAAAGACTCATCAGTGACGCTCGAATCCAAAAAAAGTTAAAAAAAAAAAAAAAAGCCAAATAAAGTACGTAGTTGGTGAGCATTGAGATCCAAAATTCCTAAAAGTCTTGCCAAATACAGCTAAGGTAATCTATGCCTGAGGTAGAAAAGCCTTAGTATTTCAAAAAATTCAAAATTTTGTAAACAGTAAATTTATAAATATAACAATATCAATGATAATTCATGTCAGCACAAAAAGTGCTGACTACTGGACTTGTGATACCCTCGGGGAAATAAATCTCCAACAGTAGTGGCATCGACCCAGTTGTTGTAAATGAACTCATCATAGATACCAGGACTAAATTTTATATATATACGCCAGACGCGCGTTTCGTCTACAAAAGACTCGTCAGTGACGCTCGTATCCAGAAAAGTTTTTAAAAAAAGCCAAATAAAGTACGAAGTTGAAGAGCATTGAGATCCCAAATTCCTAAAAGTGTTGCCAAATACAGCTAAGGTAATCTATGCCTAAGGTAGAAAAGCCTTAGTATTTCAAAAAATTCAACATTTTGTAAACAGTAAATTTATAAATATAACAATATCAATGATAATTCATGTCAGCACAAAAAGTGCTGACTACTGGGCTTGTGATACCCTCAGGGAAATAAATCTCCACCAGCAGTGGCATCGACCCAGTGGTTGTTAATAAACTCATCATAGATACCAGGACTAAATTTTATATATATACGTTAGACGCGCGTTTCGTCTACAAAAGACTCATCAGTGACGCTCGAATCCAAAAAAGTTTTAAAAAAAAAGTCAAATAAAGTACGAAGTTGAAGAGCATTGAGATATGAAATTCCTTAGAGTGTTGTCAGATGCAGTTAAAGTAATGTATGCCTGAGGTAGAAAAGCCATAGTATTTCAAAACATTCAACATTTTGTAAACATTAAATTTATAAATATATCAATATCAATGATAATTCATGTCAGCACAAAAAGTGCTGACTACTGGGCTTGTGATACCCTCGGGGAAATAAATCTCTACCAGCAGTGGCATCGACTCAGTGGTTGTAAATAAACTCATCATAGATACCAGGAATGAATTATATATATATATACGCCAGACGCACGTTTCGTGTAAAAAAGCCTCATCAGTGACGCTCGAATCCAAAAAAGCTTTTAAAAAAAAAGCCAAATAAAGTACGAAGTTGAAGAGCATTGAGATCCAAAATTCCTTAAAGTGTTGCCAGCTGCAGCTAAGGTAATCTATGCCTGAGGTAGAATAGCCGTAGTATTTCAAAAAATTCAACATTTTGTAAACAGTAAATTTATAAATATAACAATATCAATGATAATTCATGTCAGCACAAAAAGTGCTGACTACTGGGCTTGTGATACCCTCAGGGAAATAATCTCCACCAGCAGTGGCAACGACCCAGTTGTTGTAAATAAACTCATCATAGATACCAGGACTTAATTTTATATATATGCCAGACGCGTGTTTCGTCTACAAAAGACTCGCCAGTGACGCTCGAATCCAAAAAAACTATAAAAAAAAAAGCCAAATAAAGTACGAAGTTGAAGAGCATTGAGATCCAAAATACCTAAAAGTGCTGCCAAATGCAGCTAAGGTAATCAATGCTTGAGGTAGAAAAGCCTTAGTATTTCAAAACATTAAAAATTTTGTAAACAGTAAATTTATAAATATAACACTATCAATGATAATTCATGTCAGCACTACTGACTACTGGGCTTGTGATACTCTCGGGGAAATAAATCTCTACCAGCAGTGGCATCGACCAAGTGGTTGTAAATAAACTCATCATAGATACCAGGACTAAATTTTATATATATACGTCAGAAGCGCGTTCCGTCTACAAAAGCCTCATCAGTGACGCTCGAATCCAAAAAAGTTTTTAAAAAAAAAGCCAAATAAAGTACAAAGTTGAAGAGCATTGAGATCTACAATTCCTTAAAGTGTTGTCAGATGCAGTTAAGGTAATCTATGCCTGAGGTAAAAAAGCCGTAGTATTTAAAAAAATTCAACATTTTGTAAACAGTAAATTTATAAATATAACAATATCAATGATAATTCATGTCAGCACAAAAAGTGCTGACTACTGGGCTTGTGATACCCTCGGGGAAATAAATCTCGAACAGCAGTGGCAACGACCCAGTGGTTGTAAATAAATTCATCATAGATACCAGGACTTAATTTTATATATACGCCAGACGCGTGTTTCGTCTACAAAAGACTCATCAGTGACGCTCGAATCAAAATTAGTTAAAAAAAAAAGCCAAATAAAGTACGAAGTTGAAGAGCATTGAGATCCAAAATTCCTAAAAGTGTTGCCAAATGCAGCTAAGGTAATCAATGCTTGAGGTAGAAAAGCCATAGTATTTCAAAACATTAAAAATTTTGTAAACAGTAAATTTATAAATATAACAATATCAATGATAATTCATGTCAGCACAAAACGTGCTGACTACTGGGCTTGTGATACCCTCGGGGAAATAAATCTCCACAAGCGGTGGCATCGACCCAGTGGCTGTAAATAAACTCATCATAGATACCGGGACTATATTATATATATATATATATATATATATATATATATATATATATATATATATATACGCCAGACGCGCGTTTCGTCTACAAAAGACTCATCAGTGACGCCGCTCGAATTCAAAAATTTAAAGTTAAAAAAAAAAATAAAATAAAAAAAAATAAAGAAATAAAAAAATAAAGTACGAAGTTGAAGAGCATTGAGATCCCAAATTCCTAAAAGTGTTGCCCAATGCAGCTAAGGTAATCTATGCCTGAGATAGAAAAGTCTTAGTATTTCAAAAAATTCAAAATTTTGTAAACAGTAAATTTATAAATATAACAATATCAATGATAATTCGTGTCAGCACAAAAAGTGCTGACTACTGGGCTTGTGATATACTCGGGGAAATACATCTCCACCAGTAGTGGCATCGACCCAGTGGTTGTAAATAAATTCCTCACAGATACCAGGACTAAATTTTATATATATACGCCAGACGCGCGTTTCGTCTACAAAAGACTCATCAGTGACAGTCGAATCCAAAAAAAAGTTAAAAAAGCCAAATAAAATAAGAAGATGAAGAGCATTGAGCAAAGGAAAGTTTAAGAAACGATCTGATTGTCTTGTTCATTTTTTTCGAATGCAAACTTTTTCGCAAAGTCTGGGGCTTGCTATATCCGAAATGATAGCTGTATGTTTGTATATGTTTAAATGAAGGTTTGTAACAGCGGTTTCTAAACATAAATTGATCAAAGAAAGACGTTTTGAAATGAGTAATGGATTTAGTTTCGTGCGGATGTGATAAATACCTTACGGCTTTTGTATAGAGTTAAAATATTCATCACATTCACCGAGCTACAGGAAGGACTAGATAGAATACCTATACCATCAAGTTATCATTGCACCCATATGGTGTCACTGTTCCCAATTGTCGAACTAGTATTCCTCTTTTTGTCTACAGAAATGCGTTGCAAGATTAGGATTGTCAGTTCGATGGTATAGTTTTTTCGAAGATGCGAACTGCCATAGAAACGATAGAATGACCAAAAGCAGAAATGAAAGACGAGAAAAAAAAAATACGATTGCACAATAACATAATGACGAGATGTATAAGTACAGAGCCATGTCATAAGTATAAAAGAAAAAAATGATATTTTTAGTACCTATGCTTAACTGTCGTCACTTGTATGATTGACTTTTTTTTACATTTTTTTATTCGACAATTGGAGAGAGACGAGCAGTAATTTTTCAAAACATTTAAATATATAAATGTTAACTATTAACTATAAAAAACAAAAGCTCGTTGATTACAAATTAAACCAAAAAAAACTAAGAATCCCATCGCAATCAAAGATATAAGACAAAACTAAAATCAACTGTACAACATTAAAAACTAATTTAAATGACTGAACAACATAAATCTTATCAAAACCCGGGTTGATCTTAGGTGCCCCTAACATTTAGTAAAATCATTGAATACATATGTAATGCATAAGTAAGACAAAATTGAAAAATGCATGTTATCTAGTATTGTACATGTTGTATTCCATTACGTCAATTAGCAATGAAAAGTAAAAAACATATTTTACCATATATCGTAGGAATAAACAAGGAGTTTGAATGTCTCACAAAAAATTTATAAAACTGACTTATGCAAATCCTTTACACATACTGTATGGCTTTAATCGAACACAAAAATCATTCAACAATGTTTAAGTCATTTCAAATTATTCCATAAGCAAAAAGCAAGAGATACTTATAAAAAGTAAGATATTGAGAGTAAATCAGATATTAATATCATCCATGAAATAAATAAAAAAATATATATTACGAAGTAGTTAACCCGATACCCCTATATACAACTTTTCAAAGTACTATATTTTCATATACTAGTATAGGAAATGGCTTTCAATTCCTGTGAAGACATTGCAGAAAGAAATGTAAAGCAAACACAACGTACACGAGTAGTGTGTATTGAATAAAAAATACAAATCAACTTTCATTAAAGGTATAATCGCATCATACGCTTTTTACATGACTTTTCAACAATTTCATGCACCTTTTTGTCTGTATTCCTTTTAGTACGTATGGCTCTCAATGATCAGACGTGTCATGTATACGCTAGGCAGAAACCTTAGGACAATAGTACACAATAAAACCAATTGTTACAATTTTATCTAATTTTAGGTTTCAATGCTCATTTACCTCGGTATTGCTTTAGATTTCCAACGGCTATGAAGTACACTGTTGATTCGTATATAGACAAAACATGTGTCTAATATAGTTATGGAAAAAAAATTGTTATATTGATATATATGAAAGTTTATTTTCCTTTGCTGGACGTTTTTCAACCGCCATATGCTTATCATTTAGACCGAGCTTTGACATATAATGGTTTGCTTTTACAAATTATTACTTGGATGGATAGTTGTCTCATTGTCATTCATATACCATCTTCTTACATATATACAAATGATGGATATGTCCTTGCTATATTCGACCAAAAACACAAAAATCAGATGTCGCATGTACTGGTAGTACAAATGACATTAATCAGATATATACAGCGAGACAAGCTTTGAGAAAGTTTTAATCATCACAGGGGCCTGGTTTTTATACGTATTTATGACAGACATGTCTAGTGATGGTCTTAGGACATGTCATAGTCGTAAACTATGTTTCGAATTTGTCATAGTAGAATATATCATAACATTTGTCTTAAACAGATTCCTCCAGACATGACTTATGATAGTCATATGATTATCAACTTAAGTTGTAACTACTTTTATGTATAAATTCATGTTCATTACAATAGAATATATATTTGGTTGCTCAGTCGGCTAAATAATATATATATTTTATTTTTCACCTCGTCATTTAAAATGTGAATCTCCTGCCACATAAAATTGAACTTTAGTTTTTACTCATGATTGTGCATAATAACTAAACATATAAGTAGTATTGATTGAGGGTTTTTGTGATACCATTAGGGCATAATGACCAAAAATGACCAATAATGGCGGCCATCGGGAAATTCCCCTAACACTAAATATAGATTATATAATCCGATTAAGAACGTAATTACGTAAGTCCTATATATTTAGACCAATGAAACGACTGCAAAATTATATAGCCAAATAAGGATAATAATCCACTATACACAAATCCGTGTAAGGACATATCGTTTGCTTAATCCTAGTATAATAAAATGCCTCACGTTTTTTTTTACCAATGAAATATGTTGCATTATGAAAAAATGGTACAAAGATGTTAATTATGTGTCGGGGATTCACGTTATCCTCTGAAAGATTAAGTTGTCATTGGAGAATTGAATAGCGTTCTACATATTATTTAAAAAAAATAATAATACTTTGTAAAATATGCCGAATTTTAATTGACTTGGATTTTTAAGCAATAGTGAACAATAATTGTAGCGAAAGAAATTGATCGAACCTCGAAATCATTGTAAATCTGTTGCATATTAATAAAACTGTAAAATAATGTTAATTCGTCTTCGGAATTGAGTCATCTTCCCATTGGATATCAAGTTGTCATACATATATTTGACCAGTGCATATAAATATAACGGTATAAAGATGCTATCCCTTGCCGAGGACTAAGTCGTCATCCCATGGGAGATCAAGTCAGGAATATGACAGTTTTTGTCCATTCGTTTTTGATGCGTTTTGTTATTTGATTTTGCCATGTGATTATGGACTTTCCCAATTGATCTTCCTCTAAGTTCAGTATTTTTGTGATTTTACTTTTTATATAACGGTATGCCGAGGTTTAAATGGCCATTCGCTGTGAGATTAAATGTGCATAATAGAATTGGATATAGTATTGTCGGTTGGGTTTTTTTTTGGTACTTTTTTTAATAAATATAGAGTCGAGAGAACAAACTCTATACGAATCCAGGAAGCAATAGCTACATCGAAACAATGAACGACTTTTACCTATTCGTATCAAGCAAAGATTCTCTCTCGCTTTTTGAAAATAATAATAGCGGTGCTTTTAGACTTCAACTTCATAAAGAAATGCACTCTTGATTTACACAAATTATCAACTGAGATTTGTATTTCTTTTTATACATAATATCTAGGTTTAGTTTAAACATAGTTTATTGTTAAAAAATGACAAAATTTATAGATTTCCTGGAAGTAAAGGAATATGTCATTGCAATTATGTCTCACTTATAATGTTATACTTCGTAGTTTATATTTCGTAAACAAGAGTTAACTGAATAGATCTATTGTTACGAATAACAATAGCTTTCGGTAACAGGGTGTGACGAGCGGGGTTTCTGGAAACCCCTGCTTCTACACCCCAAAAACATAGTTCATTGTTATTTATAGAAATAGAAATTGTTCATTAGAAATTATTAATTTGTTCACTGCAAGTTGTTTCAAGATTTGAAAAAAAAACATTTTAGAAAATTGCAATAGCGAAAAGATATTATGCATCTACCTTTAATAAAAAAAAAAAAAAAAGATCTTTAAATATTCCTTTACTTCAAGGTAAAATTTTTGTTCCAAGTCAAATTCGAAATTTTTTAAAAATTAGTACAAAGTGACTTTTCAAGTGATTTTTTATAATATAGATACCATAAGATGGTTTTAGTGTTCATTTGGTCATAACTTTTGTGAGGGATGTTTTCATTATCTGAAGTGTTACGATTTTTACGATTTTAATTTGGTTATTCATTTCATATAAATCAGTCATATAGTTCTTTTGATTTTTTTAGATTTTTTTTGAAAATTATTGATTTTAGTTTAAATGAAAGGACATTTTTTGAATGAGAACACACTTTTGTTCACTGATTGTTTGTTTTTTACATAAATTTCAAATATTCAGTCTTAATAAGCCACATACGAAGACAACACTTTCCCTATTGTCTTATTACTTTCTGTGTAATTATGGATACTCGTCTGTTTATGTAGTTCGTACATGTTTCTCGTTTTTATATAGATTAGACCGTTGAACGGTTTTATACTTGTAATTTTAGGGCCCTTTATAGCTTGGTGTTCGGTGTGAGTCAATGCTCCGTGTTAAAGGCTGTACCTTGACCTATAATGGATTACTTTTATAGATTGTGATTTGGATGGAGAGTTGTCTCATTGGCACTCATATCACATCTTCCTATATTTATTTAAGTATTGTTTGGAATTACGAGTAAATTGCAAACAATTTAATATCATACTCCTTCGAATCAAAAAGAGAAAACGAAAAAAATACGTTGAAATTGTATTCTTTCAAATTCGACAAAAATATATCTTTCTCAAATAGAAAAGGAAGCAAATAGATAAAGTTAAAGGGAAAACTATCACTGTGTATTCACCAGACATTGTTCAAAATGTGGTTATGTGCTTAATTAGTTATTAAAGGTACCAGAGCGCGTTTCGTCTATATAAGAAAAAAAAAGTTAGAAAGCCAAACACGTATAAAGTTGAAGAGCATTGATTACTTTTTGGAAATTATAATAGAAATATAGTTGAATAACATTATTCCTATCTTATCACGAAGAGAAAACGGTAAGCAAATTCTTGCAAATGAATAGTTAGTTTATCTCAAATTGAAATGGAATTTGCTTGCTGTGCATAAAAATACAGAAAAACCATGACTGTTCCTTCAACATATTGTGTTCTAAGTTAATGTGGTGTGACAGAATTGCAATATAGACAGAATTTTGAATGAAAAACAAAAAGAAATACAATCAGTTCTGTTACACATGCTTTATCAATGACGATGCTGTTGGGTACAATTATAAACGTTAGTACACGAAATTCCAAGCTGAATAAAGAGCTATTTTAAACGTGTCGAACCAATCAGAAATATAAAGATACATCAAATCAATGATGTTTAAATCTACAGTTTCCTCCTTTGAAGTTCAATTGATAATATGTTATGTCTATGCATTTAAAAATGGAAAACTGATGAATAGTGAAGCAATTGATATTTATACAAAAATGATAAAAAATCATTTTTATGTTGACGTCCAACCTTCAAAGGTTTAACGGACGCCACGATCATTTAGTTTGACCGTTTTGTCATATATGCGTCACAATTGATCATGAAGAAGATCCAACTATCACAATCCACAATTCTGGTCACGATTCATCGGTCATCTTATGGTAGTGTGTTCTGGAGCGCAGGAGGTCGTAGGTTCGAATCCACTAGGTTATTATCATGATTTTCTTGATAGAGGGTTGCTACTCACAAGGAAGCTGTAAAACCAAGAGTTCCAAATAGTGAAGTTGAAATCATCCATTCGTAAATTTTACGGTTGCCATCTCGAGTTGGTTGACCGTTATGGAATAATCGTGTAACAAATGATATCGAATATGTTCCTTACGTCCTAACTACAATCCCCTTCCCTTTAATGAATGTGACCTACCGAATCAGACTATTTACCGGATTTGTTATAACATAAGCAACACGACGGGTGCCACATGTGGAGCAGGATCTGCTTACCCTACCGAAGCACCTGAGATCACCCCTAGTTTTGGGTGTGGTTCGTGTTGCTTATTCTTTAGTTTTCTATGTTGTGTCATGTGTTCTACTTTTTGTCTGTTTGTCTTTTACAGTTTTGGCCATGGCATTGTCAGTTTGTTTTCGATTTGTGATTTTGACTGTCGGTCTGGTATCTTTCGTCCCTCTTTTATTAACTAACCATATTACTATTGTGAGAAACTTTCATAATATTTGATAAAATGAGATTGGCCCTGTTTAGTACTATTATATAGACCTAAACGCTGAACCTTTTTTTGATTTCGCCCTGGAACACGCTACTTTCTGAACCCATACTACAGAAATTTTAAATATCTTCAAAATGCGAGGCTAGCAACTACTGTAAGTTGTAAAATCTTAGGGAACGACTGACTGAAAAAGGTATTCTGAATCCAGATTTTCCCAAAACCTTCTAGTGTTAAATTTCAATGTTACTTTTCTTATTTGAAAGTGTCGACTTGGAAAAAAATAATAACACCTCCCTTTTTCTGCTTAATCATGTTAATTGTTACCTCCTGAATGATGTTACATTTATTTGTATTTAAACACCTCATAGATATAAGAAGATGAGGTATGAGTGCCAATGAAACAAGTCACAACTTGTAAAAGATAAACCATCATAGGTTATAATACGGCCTTCAACACAGAGTCAATAGCACAGACAGACTATCGCACTTCAGCTGGCTATGATCAAATTTAACGTCATAATGCCACCATCGCACTTTACGAGGTATTTTTACACAATTTTTGCTTGATTTTTCCCACTCGCTAACCAAACATGTCTGTTGGGCTTCGTCGCGCAAAAAAAACCCAGGTACTCACCATCTTTGAAAAATCAGGAATAGGAAAGTTAATTTCACATGATTATTGACAAAAGAAATCATGTTGTCAAGGAATTCATTTAGTTTCTGGATTATACTGCTTTAAATAATTTAGTTTGAATTTATATTCATTTCATTTAAGGTACAGTCAAGCATTTGTATTTAAAAAAAAAAAGTTTGCAAACAATTTTTACTTTTCAATTTATCAAATGGATCACGATCATTCATTAGCTTGTTCAACCATGCATACAATGTAAATTATAAATCTATCAGCTGACAAAAATATTGATTGACGCATCCCATAAATTTTTTGATATCGACTTCCGTTTTAGTTGTCAAATCGTCTCAAAACAACGACTCAAAGCAATGTCGAATAATAAATCTTCTAGGCAAAACGATGCTTTTGGGACTCAGGGGTTACAATCAGGACGCGTCCTAGGGACTCACGAGTTTCAAAAATCACGCGTCCAGCTCAATTTCCATGCGTCCAGGACGAATATACGCGTCTTAACGAGAATCCTGCATGATGATTCGTTCTATGGTTAATATTGTCGAGCATCTAAACTTTTGGGATATGGTTCCATTAATATATCCTGCAGAACTAGAAATTAAAAAAATAACAGACGCGGCTTCATCTGTCTCGTGTTTAGACTTGTACCTCAAATTTGACTTAAGCGGTCATCTAAGTACCAAAATCAATGACAAACGAGACGACTTTAATTCTGAAATAATTAATTTTCTCCAACTTATAACCTATTTATCAATTTCACCTGCATATGGATATGCATTTCCCAACTCATCCGGTATTCAAGAGCTTGCAGATGCTACGCAGACTTTTTAAAACATCAGGAATGTCTGTGCAGACATCTGATGAAGAAGGGTTCTGTCAAAAAATGCCTGGCCTTTTTTTTAAAGTTCTTCGGACGATACCAATACCTTGTTGACAAAATATTTAAAAATACACAATGGTGTTCAAGTATATATCATAGGTATTTGCGTTCTTTATCACCTTGAATACGTTTTATAATGTTCATTTATTTGTCTTTGTTAATTTTACGTTTACTATTTAGTCTATTTTGGTGGTATTGTGATCGTGAAAAAAAGTCGAACCAAATTATGTATTTTTAGCTTCGGAAATTTGGACTTGTTTTTTTATATAATTTATAGTTTCTTTTCAATCTTTCAGACAATCTCATTCTAAATACAACAGACAATGTGTTTTGGTTGGCATTCTTAAATACCATTCATGAGTCTAAAATTGTATGAAAATCTCTACAAAAGAGTATGTTAATTTATGCTTCACAACTAATTCATTTCCATTATTTTTTAATCCGTTAATGTTTTATAGAATACATAGATATACTTTTATTGATATCTATTTTATCAGTTCTTGTCCAGGACATGAATGATAACAATGACATTAATCCATTTTTGAATTACGGTTTATAAATACTAATAATATGTTTGTATAATTTGTCAACTTTATTTTTATGTAATCATAACTCTGTGACAACCTGTAAACATTGTCTATCTTTATAATTTGTCGACTGAAGTTAAGTCTTCAGTCGGAGTCAGTCTTTAGAACTGACACCCTCCGTTCATCAAAGTGAAAATAAATTCAAACTGAAAGTCATGGTTTGTACTCGCTGTAGGTTAGTTTAATAGGCAGGAGACCAGTCGTTGACATTCGTTTCGGCATCTTAGCTAGTTTCAGCAGTAGAACCTGTTGCATTGTATCAAACAAACCAGTAGCAACATCGTTGTCACAATATCCATGTGTAAGTATACATCCCGTCATTGTATTATTGTCATATTATGCTTATTTTTTGTATTCTTGTGTTTCGAAGTTGCTTGTGTGCTTGTCTATATTGATCTTTTGCTTTATTTTGTAGACATGTGTATTTGTCTTTATAGTGATTAAGATTATAACACCTTGTTGATTGTTGTACTCGTATTTTTGACATTTTTACCTATCATATAGATATAAGAAGATATGGTATGATTGCTATTAAGAAAACTGTTCATCCAAGTCACAATTTGTAAAATTAATCCATTATAGGTCAACGAACGGTCTTCAACACAGAGCCTTGGCTCACACTAAACATCAAGCTATAAAATAGAATGACTAGTGTTAAACCATTCAAACAGGAAAGCTAACTATCTAATCTACATAAAAAACGAGAAACAAGAAACACTTATGAACCAATCAGCAAACGACAATCACTAAATAACAGGTTATTTTGTTCAAACATTAATTAAATTGTTGTCAATATAGTGGAATTTAGTACGACTACCATTACAAGGAAAAGGTTAAGTTAGCTATGAAACCAGGTTAAATCAACTATTGAAAACATAAAAAAATCCTTGTAATTGGTCAGGAATAGGACAGGTGTTACCCATATGATTGATGTGTTTGTGCTTGTGATATTGCAATTAGATTATGAACTTTCCGTTTTGAATCGACATGGAGTTCGGTATTTTTGTTATTTCATCCTTTTGAAAGATTAAATTCGGGGAAAATAAACAATAAACAGAAATTAAATTACTAATGAATATCTGGTTGGGTCACTAGAATGTCCTACCTTTTCTCATTATTGATGTTATGTAGTGTAACTACTTCTAAGATTAAATAGTAATCTAAATCGATGAAGGGTATGTATTTATTACTTTGTCTCTATCAGCACCAAACACAAACAGCTGTCAGAAATATTGAGACATTTACTATAGAATTCTGTTTAATTTTTTATATATTTATAATTTGACAGGTATAGTACATACAAAAATTATGTAAAACCTATATCGACTATCATGATTCATGGATACTGTTGAAGATTTCTTAAAGGGATATAAAAAGTTATGACAGGTTTCAAAGAGGTAACACGATTTGTATACAAGACAGTGGTAAATTTTTATGTTTCATGTGAAATTATTTGCAAAGGTACAATGCACAACAATGGACAAAACCTGTTCAACTCTTACAATGCGAAAACAAGTCGAATCGTGGTACCAGTTGCCAGTTTAGAATAAAGTTTTGAATATGAGTAAGAAAATTGAAAATCATGTTATATAATTTTCATTTAATACATTAGATAAACAAAAAAATACTTATTATGAGAGTCCCAGACACATAATTATTTGACAATTTTCCTACTAATTCTAAAATGTATCAAGTGGCAGTAAACTCGGGAAATCCAGTGATTCTGACCTGTTTACGCTAAAGATTGTATATTTCAGTATAACAACTTTATTCGTAAAGAGTAGGAAAATACAGAATTAAATGTACTCGCTACGAAACAGCAGAAAAGCTTGGAGAGCCTCGCTTACAGTCTCTCTGTTTCTTATACTCGTCAAATATATTCATATTTCCCTACATTCTACGAATATTGTTATTTAATCTTTGATTATCATCCTTCCTGTAGCTAAAATTTAACAGAAAAGTTGTATTCTTTATTTTGACAGAGTCACTTTACATTTCTGTATCTGTACAAAGTCAGGAATTTGACAGGTGTTATCCATCCGTTTGATATGTTTAAGCTTTTGAATTGACATTTGATTGGGGACTTTCTGTTTTGAATTTTCCTCGGAGTTCAGTATCTTTGTAATTCTACTTTTTGATAAGAATGGTTTTTTTTTATCAAATTCATGCATATTATAGGCAAATAAGGTTTCCTCCAAAATGCACAAATTAAAATTTTATTCCGTAGATATAGGAAGATTAAGAATGAGTGCAAATGAGATAACTCTCCATCCAAGTCACAATTAATAAAAGTAAACCATTATAGGTCCAGGTACGGTCTTCAACACGCTTAAACCGAACAGCAATCTATAAAGGGCCCTAAAATACTAGTGTAAAACCATACAAACGGGGAAACCAACGGTCTAATCTATTTAAAAAAAAACGAGAAACGAGAAACACTTAAGAATCACATCAACAAACAACAACTACTCAACATCAGATTCCTGTATTAGGACACGCGCAAACAATTGCAGCGGAATTAAACGTTTTAATCAATGGTACCAAATATTTTCATTTGTCTGAAACAATAATGTAACATCACAACATAGAACTAAACACTATAAAATACCAATGAAAATGGTTTAACTTAATCAAAAAATGTAGCTGCAGAAATGAACATATAAAGGGATTTTTAAGAAATATTCTTACAATTAAGAAATATTTTTTTTTATCGTTAAAACAACAGGATTATGCCTTATGTTTTATTAGCGCCCAAAAGATCTTTAATTTGCACCACAATCAGTATTTCATTTGCACCAACAAAACAGAGGATAGATATATATTGAAAAAGATACTTCAAATAGTAATGTTACAACACAATTTTGATAGCATGATATCACATATTCATCATATTTTATTTTTTAATTATTTTGTAAATCACTTACTTGCCTAATGGGAGGATACTCTACTGTATAACACCTCTCACATGAACCTTGTATTTAAGTTACAACGTATGTTCAAACGTTTCTATAATATATTTTAACTATTATTATCCCTGTGGCAAATTTTTGCAAAAAATATCGCATATGCAACGCACTTATTTTCCAATTATACTTGTAACTAAACATGAACAAAGATGGATAACATCAATAAAAAATTCGGCGGGAATGTTACTGCCATTTCTATTAGCTGAAGTGTTAAATTGTGAACGCTTGAATTGTTTTAATACTGCAAGTCTTCAGATATTTTATCAAAGAGCAAATGCATGTTTTATTTGAGATTAAACAAAATGTTCAAATTAATCTTTTTTTCAATGATCCCTCAAAATTAATATTTTGCTGATTCAAGAAGATATTGGTACAATTCACAGAAAATTATATTATGTCGGTTATACGTAAGCATTCAAATGTGTGAACGCTACGTTTTTTAAGAAAAACATGGACTTCGAAGAAGACACCCAATAGAATAAAATTTTATTGTTACCAAGTATATATATGTATAGAGAAAAAAATGTTATTCTATCATAGTATTAAATGGTTTCTAACAACACTTTATCGAACTCGAATCATCTCAATAGCCTCGTGAAATATAACTCAGGTGTCCGCTATCGTCATCATCTGAATCTGAATCTATTTGGAAAGAAAAACATGAGAAAACATATAAACCAATTTGTTTTGTGCATTTTATATGGTTTCAGTTAAAATAAATCTAGTATACAATGTTTTAATGTCACAAACAGCACGTCTAATATAACGGCCCGAACAAGTGTTTTTACTTCTTATCATTGTAGAATACAGAAATTGAAATATCATTAAGTTGTTATAAACTTCGTGCGTTAGAATCACTTTTCTTGATTTACCATCACCAGGAACGCTCTAACTTTCAAACATGTTAACATAAAAAAAGTAGTGTATGTATAATTACATAACATGTATGTTTCATTAGAATCCGTTATTTTAGTTGGCTGAAAACAAATGTAAAATGTGGGCACGGCCAACGCTTTTACAGACCAAAGAAATTACCAAAAGAAGCATTCAATTTTTAAATAAACACACAGAAACTATTTGAACAGAAGAAACGTGGCAAGAATAAAATTCAAATTAGGTCAATTTTGCCTGAAATGAACATGCATTTACTATAATTTTAAGTGAAGTTGGTATTGCTCTGTCCCAGTTTGTCGTTTGTGATATTTATGTTATTAAATACCTGTTTGCTAGTTTGATTTATGGATGACCTTTAATTGCAGTATGAATAAATAAGATATAATGGGATTCCCTAGTCTAAATAAACAGAACTTAAATTTTACCTGATTCTTTAGATCCTCTTCTCTTAATGGTCAATACAGTTATCAAAATTCCAGCAAAGCTATATAACAGTATACAAGCAACTGCTATCCGAAAGGATGTATTAAGTTTATGGTCTCCAAAGATATCGATGCTTTTGAATTTAAAACTATACACCAAAGAAGCAACGGTGAGACATGTGGCTAAAAATTAAGATATTTAATTTAGATGTTTATTTAAGCGTACATTTATATAATAAATTGCTTCACAGGTATTACTACACCATTCAAGATAATTCACTAGTGACCTAAATAACAGGGAAAGCTTCCATCTTATGTATCCTACTGAACTTTAAATTAAGCATATAATAAAAACTAGAACGGACTTCATAAAAAAGAGTGAATTCCTGAATAACTGCTTCAGCAGGGTTCATATGAGGATATAGGACTGAAATCGATACTACATCAGTTTTTCAACTCCAATCAGAAACATAGAACATCAACACGACAGTAAAAACTTTTTTTATTTCCCCAATAAAACTAAAACAAAGTTTTTTTGGTAAGATAGCAGTTCCTGTTGATAAGTGTTGTGGTCCCATTAAAACTACAACAAACAACATAAAATGTGTGTAGTTGAAATATATATCATGAATATATTTACTCATACTTAACATAACAAATCAAAAGCATATATTTAGATTTTAGAGATTTACCTGACAAAAAGCATGCACTGATAAGTAATACTGCTTCACGTGTTTTCTTATCTCTAGCATCCCTCACGGCCCATTGTGGAAGTAAAATTAAAGTGACCGCTATGGAAGAACAAGCTGAATATAAAGCTATTTTAAAGTAGTTGAACCATGCTGAAAACAAAATATGAATAAAGAATTTATGTTGATTGTAAATAACAGTTACAACCTTTTTTTTTTGCCTAAAAAGTAATGATTAAAAACAAATTGTAAAAAAAGAAGGGGAATAACTAAGGATGACAAACAAACATGAAGTCGGTAAGCTAGAAAATATCTTATTTATACTCACACTAGTCTTTATCTCTTGTCAAGAAAAACTTTAAATAATACTTGTGCATACACAATAAGTCATGAAATAATAAGTTTCCCCATGGAGTCTGTATTGATGATACAATGCTACAAAACTATTTGCAGTATATTTTATGAATGAAAAAAGCAAAAGTATAAAAAAAAAATGGTTTCTTTATAGTTACTAGTAGTACACATTGACGTAGTAAGTCGGTACATGTCATTAAGTAGTATTATATTCTCGAGTGACCTTACTTCACACGAACACATAAGTAAAATAAAGGAACAATAATACGTTATCCTGAAATAATTATCAGTGCCACAAGTATATATAAAAAGAGTACTAGTAACAGGATGTACTAGTAACAGCATTTTTTTTTTTATCTTATTCAAATTCTAAAATCACGGATTCGTAAGATGGATATAATTGTATTTTATCAATCTCCGGCGCAGAGATCATATCCGTTCACTTTAATACTACGTAACAATACACTCAATATGAGTGCAGTATTGCGGAGTATGTGTGGAACATGATCTCTGCATCGAAGATTTGTCTTTTTATTTGTTCCTCATATATATATGGCAAATATATTCAGAGTTAAGTATGTCATTGATAACAGATAAGGCAAAATAGTTACAAATTACTAGTAGTAGCCGCTAGGACTTAAGATTGAATATAGTCCGAATATTTCCATTACGTTGATGCAAATTGAGAGCGTGCTGTGTTAGAACAGTCAAATCGGTATGCCTCAATTTATCTTTATTTTACTTTTTGTTGTATAGAACAGTTAATTTTCTGGTAGTACAACTGTATTTACTCATTTAATTTGAATGACAAAACAAAGCAGTCGGATAAATCCATCTTTTTATAACTGTTTACAAATTGAAAGTGATGATCAAGCTTTTAGAATGCTACAATTAGACACACTCTGCATACGTACAATAATCGTTGGAAATATCTAATTTACTACTAAAAGTTCGGATATGAATTTTGGAATTATTACTTACCACTAACATTTTTATTTATCATATACTTAGCATTGATGTGATAGCTTTTGCATATGTGTAATGAGTGGAAGTACACGAGCCATAATTTCCCACCCGGGCTGATAACCCATATCAGGTACATCTCGTGCACAAAACCCATAATAGTGCCTCTCGTGCAAGTTTTTTCCGGTGTTTCCAGTATCGGTAGTTTACTTTTTCATTGTGACGTCAGACATTTTTTATGACGACGTCAAAATGTACGGGAACTTTTGTTGGGATAGTTTAGTACTTGCTAACAAATGCCATTGACAATTATGAATCGTTTTATAGTACAACAAACATGGAGTAATATTGATCATAAAACTCTTCCAAATTTCAAAATAATTCAAAATGGCCTCTATAGCAAATGTTACCATACATATATATGGAGGTAGTGATGCTGTTGTTGGACAATTATAGTATATTTGATTCATAATTTAACTTCTTTATAAAGTTTTTGACTGTTTTATTTATTGCATTTGTTTATTTGCCTTACATAAAATTATTGTCGGAAGTATATGATAAAGCGTTTTATACATGGCCTTTTCCTTATCAGCCTGGGTATCATCCCTCGACCCATATCAGCACCTCGACTCCGTCTCGGGATGATACCCAGGCTGATAAGGAAAAGGCCATGTATTAATTTCTATATATACAATGTATTATTAGCAGTGATATAACATGAAGGTAAGGTGTAAATGTATGGATATCAAAATAATAATATATTATAATGTAACCCCACCAGCCAATGCCAGCCAAATATTAAGCATTGATTTCAAACGGAAGAAGCCAGATAATGACAAACCAACCATGCAATATTATCAACCACCAAAATCAACGATAAAGTTAAATTCATACTCAATAAAATTGACATTATTTATTGAATTAGATTACTTTTATATCAACCAAAGTTATTGCAGTAAAACTGTGCATTTTAACAACGATGGTCTGAATTTGTTATTTGTTTATCATTTAGTCTTTCATCGATACTCAGATGGCATCTTAGAAAGATATGAGGTATAATGCTGTCACTTTATTTGCATTTGTGTCATGGTTTTGCTTATAAAATATCTGTTGTACAACACCAAAGATGTTCGAGGGGAGGAGCCAGCCTGTACAACAACTTCTACTCATACTACACAATAACTTCCCCCTGAGGCTCAAAATTAGAATATTCGTTTTAAAAAAATGGAAAAATAAGTATTTTAATTTCATGGACAATGATGGAGAATCATGGAAATAATTTGTTCATGTCAGGATTAAAAGAATGGGTATAACCTTCACTATGTGCCTCCTGCCATTGTTTCTTTCTGTTTTCCATTTTTAGAGATCGTTTCTTCTGACACTTGACATTAAAAGAAATCAACCATGGTCACAATACTGTCTAGATTGTTTTATTTGTATTTGTATCCAATATTCCTCCCAAATCTATCTACATGGTGACTATTACTTTTTTAAAGAACACAGAGTAAAACAAGTGTATGTTTGTTTTGCACGGCTTCCTTACTTGATATTTCGCTAATTTGGATTTGGAGAAGTCTGGAAGAAGTTTGAAATTACATTTTTATGCCCCATCTATTATGGGCATTATGTTTTCTGGTCTGTGTGTCCGTCCGTCTGTCTGCCTGTCCGTACGTTCGTTCGTCCGTCTGTCCCGCTTCAGGTTAAAGTTTTTGGTCGAGGTAGTTTTTGATGAAGTTGAAGTCCAATCAACTTGAAACTTAGTAAACATGTTCCCTATGATATGATCTTTCTAATTTTGATGCCAAGTTAGAAATTTTACTCCATTTTCACGGTCCACTGAACATAGAAAATTAAAGTGCGAATGGGGCTTCCGTGTACTTTGGACACATTTTTGTTTTAAATGTTTTCCTGTTAATATTCAAAAAATTAAAATTTGTGAAATTATCTGTAGCATAAATTTTGTTTACCATGGCAAATAAAATGAGTTCTTAAAAAGGGAGATCATCATAAGATAAACAATTTTCAAACAGCACCTCCGTTAACAGTGCAGCAATTAATTAAAAATATTGTTTCTAGTCTTGACATTTCAAGTTAATCCCTACAATACCAAATCCAATTGATAAAATAGTGGTAAATCATTATTTGTTTGAAACCAATTAGAATGCTCCTGGGTACATATTAACAACAAATTAAAGAGTCGACTTCCATAAGATTGTATAAAGACTTTGGCATAACCATAAAAAGGAATATCAACGAAAAATAAATAGATTGATTTTAACAGATCTATCTGAGTTAGCAACAACAAATAAACTCCTCATAGATACAAGGAATAAAATTTTGTATTTGCATCAGATACACCTTTCATCTACAAAAGACTCTGTGACACTTGAATCTTAAAAAGGTAAAAACGCCAAATAAAGTACAAAGTTGAAGAGCTTTGAGGACCATACATTCCTAATAGTGTTGCCAAATACAGCTAAGTTAATCTATTCCTTGGGTTAAAAAAACGCTAATAATATTTCAAAAATTCAGTTTTCAAAACAGCCGATTTATTATTATGACCATATCAATGATAATTCATGTCAACACAGAAGTACTGAATAAAGCTCAAATGTGATTGGTGTTATTGTGATTGAACGTATTCACTTGAAATTTTCCACCCTGCAAAGGTAGATCTTTCAGTTTTTCAACTGTAACGTGTTCTAACTGAATCATTATCTAAATATGTACTGACCAAGATTACAGCACACGCCCTTGATTAATCAATGCAACTTCAATTATTGTTGCGGAATTCAATTTCCATGGTTTGTAAGTACCATCACTTTAACGACGTCCTTGAATTTCATTGTTGACTTTTATGTCAGCACATGTACAACTCTGGGGACTAGAATAGATACTTAATGTCAAGATACATCTCTATGGGATGCGATGAAAAATCCAATGTTGTTATTATATCAATGGTTATAATTGACCTTTGTATATCTTCGCTAGCAGATTTAAACTCGTAGATGCATATTGCTGTAAAGGACTTTTCAACAATAGCCTATTCATTGGAAAACAATTTAAAGAACATATTTATAAAGGCAACAGTAGTACACCACTGTTCGAAAGTCATAAATCGATTGAGAGAAAACAAATCCGGTCTCCCCATATAGCCTAAATATCTATTTTGTAAAGACTTTTAAATGTATATATAGGAGATGAATGGTATAATAACATCCACTTTGGTGGTGGTGGTGGGGGTATCACAGAGCATCGACCAGAGTTTTTAATGCATTTCACTGTTGGTCAGTTTTCAAACTGCTGTAAGATGGTTTCGATGTAGTGTGAATGCCGGAGATCATTGGGTTGATCAATGACAGGAGAAAAGAGAGCACACCCAAAATACCTCACCTGCTTTACTGATTATGATTTACTACTATAACGTATCTAGGTGCACTCGTGGGGTTCTTCGAATAACAGAGTACATGTATACATACATAACTTACATATCCGGACATCCCCAAGGATGTCCGGATATGTACCGATTTGAATAAGCGACGTATTATTAAGTTTTGTCTTGATGTCGGGTTTCTTTTCTGTCATAAGGCGTCTGAGCTCGATAATCTCCCTTTTCTCCTCGCTCAAAATTTCTCTTTCTTCATCTATATATATACACCTGTGTTTCAACGACATCGATTACTCGTTCAATTTCACCTTTTTAGTGAACACATATATGTTTAAAAATATCCGGGTTATTCTTGGCTTGTCCCGTGTTCATTTTTTGTCTCCCAATCACGTTAGCAAATTAGGAATACGACAGTTTTTGTCCATTCGTTTGTGGTGTGTTTTGTCTTTTGATTTTGCCATGTGATTAGGGACTTTCCGATTTTATTTTCCTCGGAGTTCAGTATTTTTGTGATTTTACTTTTTTTTCATGTAAATTCAGTCCAAAAAGGAACAACAGAATACAATACCAAAATATATTGTCTCATTATATAACGAAACTTGATCGCATATGCCTTTCCAGGGTAACAGTACGAAGTATGTGAAATTTGAATCAAACTAAACCTATAATATAAATATGGACACCAAGTGCATGTATGGACCCTTTATCTGTATCATGTTCTGTACTACATATATGTTACAAATCATTAACTCCTTATATTTCTTTATTCTGCAAGACCTTGTTCTTTCTAACGCAATCCTACCTTATGTTGACCCTCTTCCCTAATATGACTATGTGACTAGTGAAAAACTGATCATAGCAAAATCAGCCTGAATGAAAAATGCCGGAAGCAGGTGGTGCGGGGTTTTTGAGAAAAGTAAAATAACAAAAATAGCGGACTACAAGGAAAATCAAACTAAAAAGTCTCTAATCAAATGGCAAAATCAAACGCTCAAACACATCAAACGAATGGACAACAATGGTCATATTCCTGACTTGGTAAAAAAATATATAAATCCAGATATTATGATAGATGAATAGGAAAAGGGGGATCTCTTCTTTAAAAATTAAAAGAAATGTGTTTACATTGAATAATTGCAAAAGGAGGAAGTATGTATCTCTTTCATTTATTAAGATACAGGCTGTCGTTTAGTTCTTTAAGTTGCATTTGCATTAAAACAAATTAAAGACTTGCAAATAAACTCATCATAGATACCAGGATTATATTTTATGTATACGCCAGACGAGCGTTTCGTCTACAAAAGACTCATCAGTGACGCCCAAATCCAAATAGGTTAAAAAAGCTAAATAAAGTACGAAGTTGAAGAGCATTGAGATCCAAAATTCCTAAAAGTGTAGCCAAATGCATAGTTTCATTTACAATTGATAATAAATCTTAGAATACGATAGTTTTTGTGGAAATTTAAACCAATTGAATCTAAAATATGTACTTTATAGTATTTAGATGTTTTCTTTATTTAGAAAATATGATTTCATATTTAATCTGAAATTTTCCATCCGGCAAAACTACACCTATCAATGGCAATGCTGTAAAGACTTTCATACGAGTTGTAAGTAGCACTGGTTCTTACAAAACTAACGTCACATTGGTTCATCCATGCTATAACAATACCAGTGGAAGCATTTATATCCCAATCATCAGAACTATCCGTGAATATAGAACCTTGGATGTGTGTTGTTGACAATAATATCAATGGACGCTGCGCTACTTCCGAATGGATGAATTGTAGTTGAAATGACATACACGCCACTGACAGGTGCCGTAAATATTCCTGTATTATTGTTATAACCACTAAACCACTAACCACCTCTTTCTGAAAAGAAGATACGTTCTATAAGACGAAAGTTTATTACGTCAAGCCGCCATCTTGTTTACATTGGTTACGAAAAGTAGTTCAGTCAACGTCGTCCATCGAAAAAACAACATCAAGAATAACTATAGAAAGTCCTCTCGAACAATCATATACATGTATTTCCTAATATGCAAATTATATAAGAATTAATTAATAGACAAATGATAGTAAAGTAATAGGCTATCATAGCACAACTTCTTTTTTTTATATGCATTGGGATGGACATTTGTTCGTGAAGCTTATTCTCTGCAGCATATTTTCTGACAATTTGTTAGATACACTTACCTTGATGATTGAAAGCATCTCGTTCTTTTGGTCTCATCAGTTTGTCTTTTCCATCAACCAAACGGGTTTTGGATTCAGAATTCAACAACTTGTTTAAGTATTTGTTTTCGTCCATCACGTTCCCCATTGCCTTTTTTAAATGCACCATTTCCCTTCCCTGAATATCTAGTGTTCTTTTCATTTCTTCACCTTCGTTCGTAAGTCGTTTAATTTCATCTCTCTATTCGTTCAAAAGTCTTTCAATTTTTAGAAAGCGTTCCTGGTTTCTTTTTTATCTGCCGCCGTTACAACAAAGAAATACACAAGCACCAAATAATAAAACTTGCACATGTGTACCATTCAGGAGCAACTTAAATTGTACTAAATAAACCATGATAAGACTATTAAAGTGTTATATCTTCTTCACAAACTTTTATCTTCATAAGACCACTCTCAAAAAGTCTTGAAATCACTGGATTACAAAATCGCTCTTACCTTCTTGAATTACATGACAATCAAGTTAAGCATAAACAATTATATTTGTTAGAACTTTTACGATAAAATGAGAATAAGAACACAAAATTCTAAAACATTACAGACCATTTGACACAGAGATATAGTTCCAAAACACACATATACATGTACTAAACGACAAGAACGCTCACGCCGCAACCAACCAACTAGAGAAAATGGCCCTTCACAGAGGGTCCTGCAGTAAGTGTCAAAATTCAGATAACCTGTGGCAATGGTAAATTTCGACATATTCCGCCCTCCCTTCAATATCTTTACCTGATGCGTCAACAATACTTAATGTATGAATTGGTTACATTAAACGTTCATCACACCTTTTTTGGCCTTATTTTTTGGGGTCATAGTCATGCTAGTTTTTGCCTTGTCTTTCGTTGCTTTATATGCTAGGTCAATAATATTGAGCATGTTGATTGGCTAGAAGGCATATAATAATTTTCCTTAATTATGTAAATAAGTCCAGGCCTAATTTGAATATGACACTTTAAAAGCCTTTTGCCAAAACTTTCCAGTGATCAATTCTAGAAATTGAACGATTTATACTTTACTTTTGAATAGCTGTTATATTTTTTAAACACATTTAATTTTTTACAAAGATGGAATCTAAGAGAGTTGTGCTTGATTAATTTGTCGTAGTTTATACACTTCGGTGTTGACATGAATATCAATTATGTGGTCATTTTTATAAATTTCCTGTTTACAAAACTTTGAATTTTTCTAAAACTAAGGATTTTCTTATCCCAGGCATAGATTACCTTAGCCGTATTTGGCACAACTTTTTGGAATTTTGGATCGTCAATGCTCTTCAACTTTGTATTTGTTTGGTTTATAACTATTTTGATATGAGCGTCACTGATGAGTCTTATATAGACGAAACGCGCGTCTGGCGTACTAAATTATAATCTTGGTACCTTTGATAACTATTTACACCACTGGGTCGATGCCTCTGCTGGTGGACGTTTCGTCCCCGAGGGTATCACCAGCCCAGTAGTCAGCACTTCGGTGTTGACATGAATATCAATTATGTGGTCATTTTTATAAATTTCCTGTTTACAAAACTTTGAATTTTTCTAAAAACTAAGGATTTTCTTATCCCAGGCATAGATTACCTTAGCCGTATTTGGCACAACTTTTTGGAATTGATGAGTCTTGTGTAGACGAAACGCGCGTCTGGCGTACTAAATTATAATCCTGGTACCTTTGATAACTAATTATAACTTAAAAAAAGAAAATAAATGTCCCGGTCAAGCTTTGCAATTGTGCTAGTTACAAATGGGGCATAACCATAGGACAAACGGATTGACGGACAGTCAAGAGTAACAGAATCATTATTTAGAATAAAAGAACAATGTTACTAAAGACACAAATGCCCCGCTCAAGTAAAAACGGACATAACTCTTGAACGTTATATGACTCAAATTTAAACTCTGTCTGCTAGTTTTGGTTCTAAGCATAATTCATCACATAATTGTTAAACAGGTAGAGCTGATACTTAACGTCAATTGACCACTACATCTTTAAAAAGAATACCCAAAAGAAAAAGAAATGAAAAGAGAGGCCTACCCGTGATTTTATGTTATGCATTGTATCATACAGGGAGGGTTTTAGGTCCTGTAAGATATTTATTAACAGCACTTTCAACTAAGTGCCAAGATGCTCAACCTGGGACTATATATTCTAGTGAATTATTAGACTCCATGGAGTTTACCTTTAATTGATGTGAATTGGGGCTCAGTCGATTGATCGATGAAGGGTAAATAGTAATCAGCTTGTCCGTCAATGCATCTGTCACAAATCAATTCCGTTCTCTTAATTTGTAAAAAACATAACTTCGAATTTGGTAATGTCAAGTATCATGATAATTCACCACTACCAGAAGATGGTTCATGTAAAAGGGGGGAAATGTAGGTATAAAGTCATGGCCAAAAATGTAAACAAAATAGTGTTCGCTTTCTATAACTTAAACACTTAATGACATTTGGCATCGTGATTCGTCATTTTCAGAATGTGTGGTAAAACCGTTTACAAATTGAAAGTAATGATCAAACTTTTAGAATGATGCAACTTAGACACCCTCTGCATACGTACAATAATCATTGCAAATATTTAATTTACTACTAAAATTGGCATATTGGCATTATTATTTACCACTAGTATTTTGATATCTTTTAGTAGCATTGATATAAACTGAAGGTAAGGTGACAATGTCTGGGTGACAAATTATCTTGGTCATTAAATTTTATTTTTTGCAAATTATTAATATTGACATGGATGAAATGAAATGAAAATACTTATGTATCACCAATCGTTCCTTGCACCCAGGCAAAACTAGGAATGATATCGTTTAGTAACATGACGTAAGTATTGGTATCTGTATCTACCCTCAGAGATATTTGCATCAACCAAAGTGAATAAAAGCAGAAACGGCATAAACAACAAACTAAAATAAAAAATTAAAAGGCAATGTTTCAGTTTTCAAAACATTTAACTTTCACATTGCCAAGGTTAATTATCTAATTTGCAATTTTCCATCCTGCAAAACTAGATATTGCCATATAACCACTATTCGAGGGCTGTCCGTAAAGTTCGTGGACAAGCTACACTCTGCTTACAAATAGCATTTCAGGGGAATTCTGTTTGCATATTTGCAATCCTGTACTATATCCTAGTTCGGTTATATCATTATTTGTCCAATTTTAAATGCGAAATGATAACACTTACTTCATATAAATATCAGTAAAAGGGATCCGCAGCACGGCGAAAATATCACATAACATGCAGGCTGGTGTTTTCATATTTTTGTTATTTTAAGTTTCAAAATCCGCCAAATATACATGACACTTGCATTGTGACGTCGGCAATAGTCTTGATATTACACCTGATAAATTTGAATGGTCAAAATTTCGAAATGGCGGCGAAATCTCGATTTGAAGCATTGAATCCAAAATTGGTATCACTGAAAAAACCGACTGTGGAGCAGCGGGCAGTTATTAAGTTTTGTGTAGACATCGGAAAAACGCCAACAGAAACACACAAGTTCTCAAAACAGTCTGAGAAAAATAGCAAGACAATGCACCGGCCCACACTTCTTTAAAAACTAGTCTAGAAATTTAATTACTTGGATTCGAATGTCTGAAACACCTTCCGTATAGACCCGACTTAGCGCCAATGAATTTTGCTGTATTCCCGCATATCAAATATTTTCTCCCTGGACAAAGGTTTCGACGATTAATCTGAACTAAGACAGGAAGTAATGAACATAATCTTAAAAATGAAAACAGAACAGTTTGAGAAAATATTTGATGACTGGGTAAAAAGATGTAAAAAATGAGTTGCTTTGAAAGGAGACTACGTTGAGAATAGTTAAAATGTTGTCGTCGGCGAACGTCAGAACGTCGGAAATATTTGTTTTGGTGCATCGGGTGAGAGTGGCTTATGATTTTTGAATTGATGAAATATCGATCATTCTAGCAGGTATTGAAACAAAATTTTGTACACTTAATCAATAAATCATGAAATTTGTTACATGCTTGTTTTATTTATTTCGGACGGGTAAATAATTTTTAATTGAGATTGTCCTCAAACTTTACGGACAACCCTCGTATAATGTACTAAGTGAAGCATAATCAGGACAGGTTCTAACGAAACTGAAATCTCCTTGATTCATCCAAGCAACTGCATTTATGGTCGCCGAATTTAAATCCTAAGTGGCTTCTGAACTATCAGTGAAACCTACACTTACATTATTTTCGATAATGTCGGCACTTGTGTAGCTCGTCGTACTCGAATGAATAGAAAATGTAAGGATGTACACACCACTTTTTGGTGCAATGAAAACTCAAGTACTATTGTTATAGCCGTGGCCATAGTTAACGTTGATATTATCGAACACAAGGGTTCTATGCCTTTATACAGGTTCACTTGTACTTATGGAGGCATAAAAGACGATACGGTCTCCTTTGTCTGGATTGTTCATCAAAAGTCTCTTTCCTAAAAAGTATGAAATGAAATATTTCATATTAGATATTTTCATGACAATTAACCTTTCAAGATGTGAGTTCAAAACCACGATTGTGGAAAGATGTGTTTTGACAAGGATATTACCTTCATTTAATTGAATACGTATATGGTTGTTATGCACATGGGGTTATATTTTCTTATATTTAAACAACAATAAAAAAGAACATTCAGCTTCTCCTCGATCGACATTTTTTTCTAAAGCATATGCAATTATGGCCCGTAGAAAAGGTGAATATCCAAAATTGTCAAACCGAACAAGTTATTTCACTGAAGGCGTATCACGAAGTGAAATAATGTTTTAGTGCTGACAATTTTGGATATTCATCACTTTCTTAATGGCGCAATTGTTTTATTATATCGAACTTACAGTGAAACTATAAGGGTCTTTTGAACAATTAAAAAAGCGGTCACCTTACTGTGATTAAGCGTATCGCTACAAACGCAAGTTAAAAGTTTGAAAATTAATTTGTGTCGTAGAATTTTATGTATGTATAACAAAGAGAAAATATTTTTTGTAAAATATTGATGGCCCTGAAATGGACCGTTTATACGAGATGTCCTGGGCACTAGGTGAATTGACAAAGCCTAGTTTACTTGTCACTTGATGGGCTTTAGTTTGGTTATTTCCTTTGTAAGATCACCAATTGTCCGTTTCAATTCGACATTTTCAATCTTTTAGTCAACAACAGCTGCCTCTAACGTCAGAACTCGGTTATTCATTGATTGTTCCATATGATCAAGCCTGGCGTCTAAATCTGTATTTGAACATGTTTTTCCATGTACTCCAACAAAGAATATTACAATACAACACATTATGTTCATGTCTACGACACTACTTATTACGATATTTAATGACGAAACTGGGTTATCTTATCACGTGAACGTTTATGTTCCAATCAACTTATCAAGGACATCAGTAGAACGTTCAAAAAATTGATTAGAAACCCTTCAACCAGAGACATAACCTTGGGTTTTCTTGATATTGTTTTTATCTAAAAACAAATCCAATATCCTCTTCACTACGTCTTGTTGCTAAAATCACGAGAACTTTAAGGCATTTTGAATAGAGTATTTGGCATACAAAAAACAAAGGCACTGCAACGTGTATTGTTTTCGTCTATATATTTTTTTTTGTTTGCTACTGTGTTTTGTGTCTACGGTTTCTTTTATCTTTGGAGAGGGTGGTTGGGGCTGGTAAATTGCAACTATTATAATGAACAAGACAGACGGAAGATAACAAAAAACCCAAAAAATCTCAGACATCTTGAATAGAAATACATGTGTGGGTAAACGTTAAGAAGGCTTTAGAGTTTATAGATAGTTAGAAAGTAAATACATAGTGGGGAAATTATTGCATTCAGTATAATTCCAATTTATTTCAAAAACCAAACGGCAATACAACGCACACAGAAACGAACTATAAGATTACAACTGCCATTTTCCTGACTTGGTACAGGACATTTTGAAGAAAAAATGGTGGGTTGAACCTGGTTCTGTGGCCAGCCAAAACTCCCGCTTTTATGGTAATGTTAAATATAAAACTAAAATTACAACATTACATGACAGGACTACAGTACAATTAATTGAGAGAAAATTTAGGACAGAGAAATATATCAATTAACATATCGACATGCTTATTGTTATCAAAGGCACCAAACTAGATCAACAAAACATTTGTTATAATAACCTTGTTAATGTTTTTGCATCTGTTTTATCAAAATTATCGGATTGTATAATTTTTATAAGCAAATTTTTATTATATTACTGAGAAAAGAGAGAAGTTTAAAAAAAAAACACAAAATTGTTCACCACTCATAAAAGAAGTTCAATTTCATCTTCATTGAAATTTGATAAAACTTAAATTCTAATATGACGACCTATTATCGTCAACCAGTATAATTACAATATATCTACCTTTAGTGCAAACGCAGTAATACACAAAGACGACTGTTCCGCGTTACCGCCAACTTATTTATACTTCCAGATATTTTCAATTTTTTCTTCATCAAAACCCCATGTTTTCGTAGGCCAAGATTCAGATATAATACATTTATCTCTATTTTTTTACCAAAATAAACAAATCAGTCCATTTCAATAGATTTTTAAGGTAAAATTTCATAAAACGAAAAATCAGCTAAATGATGTTTTTGTCTTGGCATAGGAATGAAACAAGTTGACGTCATAAGTATCTTTCCGTAAACAAAAAAATCAAATGTAAATACCGGGCGTTTTAAAGCTTCTTTTTACGCATCGGAACGAATAAAATTACATTGGAAGAAAATATATAAGTGGAAAATGCAATTAAAATAAAATAATCATTGAATTATATATATTAGTGCTGATATTATCAAAATTAGGTAAAACGGAAAAGTAAGAACAGGTTCGTATGTATAGGACTTTCAAATTGTTAACAAAATAACTGAATTTAGCATATTAGAATCGAAAAAATTCTAATATGACGACCTATTATCGTCAACTAGTATAATCACAATATATCTACATTTAGCGCAAACGCAGTAATACACAAAAACGGCTGTTCCGCGTTACGACCAACTTTTTATCCTGTCAGATATTCTCAATTTTTGACATCAAAACCCTCAGTTTACGTAGATCAAGATTCAGATACAATAAATACATTTATCAGGATAAAATAATCGAATATAAATAACCCATGGTTAAATGAAAAAAAAATCTACGACTACCATGAACTATTTCTAGTTTACTAGTTACTACGGTGTATATTCACGATAAATTATCTTTGAGGGAAGTTGAAACAACATAATTGACCTAAAATGATCTTGTCTCTCTTGTATGTGTTGATTGCGTTTCAGCCATGTCTTTATTTATTGTAGCTCTTTTAAGTTTATTTTTTAACTTTTGTTCGGGGACAAATGCATATCTAGACACGGAATCTAGAATTGTACTATTGGAAAAGATCATGCATGACTGCATGGCTGACCTGGGGAAAATTGTGCACGAACAAAAAGACGAAATTTACCAGTTAAGACAAGAAGTAACTTTACTTCGATCACAGGTAGGCCAAACCAGCAGACAGACCAAAACACCAAAACAAATATTGTCTAGGACTAAGTTATCTGACGATGACGCGGAAGATGACGTACCACTTAAAAATTTGCATGTGGAACATAGTATACATCAAATAAAGAAAGGTATTGTTTTTTATCTTACCATCGATACTGAGGGTCAAACCGAGTTGAACTTTTGTTCATTCGTTAGTTTATTTTCATTTAAGTTCTTTTCACACGAACCGAAGACTTTAACGTGACTTTATTGTAATCGTTGAATACATATTTCGTCCTAGTATTTTAACAATTGATTCATGTATAGATAGTAAACCGATCTCTTATCAGTTCAAGCCATTGTTATTTAAAACTAGTATCTACCTCTTTATTCAGATTTAAGAAAAATAAATTTTCGACTTTGATTCGGAATTATGTGTGGATATGTGCAGACTGGTATCTTGAATGTTATCAAGTTACAGTACATATCTTTATAGGTTAAAGCAGGGTATCCACGAATAATACCAGCGTTTTATGGTAGTTTAAACGTATGAACTATATATTTTCGTCAAAACATTTTTCTGTAATATAATTTATAAAAGAAACGGAGAATGTGTCAAAGAGACAACAACTCGACTAAAGCGCAGAAATAATTGAAAGTCACAAATGGGTCTTCAACACAGCGAGAAAATTCCGCATCCGGAGTGGGTTTCATCTGGCCATTAACCATGTATTAATTCAGCGAAAATGGACGTCACATTAAACTCCAAAACATATAAAGAAACATATATTAAAAATAATTACGAGACTAACAGAGGTTAGAACATATTTTTCCGTTCATCTTCTTATATATCTATATGTAATCTTTTTGTAAAGATTTTGTGCCGTGAATTAAATTGTTTTTCTGTTTTTATTCCTAGTGGAAGATATTAGCAAGCAAAATCGAGGGAATTGTGCAAATGATGATACAAGCATGAAAATTACCACAAAGCATCATTAGTATATACTTTGTAAGAAATAACTGCTGGCCATTAAAAAAAATATTTTTTTCAAGATGGCCACGTTCATTTTCTAAAATGGCTGTTTTCTTTAGTTTGAAAATACTGATTTTTCCGGAAAACTTTTCTTTGAACTTCTTTTAGTAAAAACCAATTACCAGGTTTGATGGTTTCCTTCCTTACATCACATATTTATTAAAAATGAATATTTAACATATCCAGTATTTGCGCATGCGCGAAAATGTAACAAAATTCTTTCAAAAACATTTGAACTATTTACTATATATTTAGTGTTTTTAGATTTCTAATGATATTATGAATTGGTTTAATAACATTTTTCAAGGTTATGATACACATGTGTTTCACACTTTTGCGCATGTGCAAACTATTTATAGACATCAAAAGCGATTTGTATGCACTACCAGGCACTTCTCAGGTATTCGATGGTTAAGGCGAAAATGTGGTTAATCCCGGAGAAACATCAATTGTAACTGCAGAATAGCCACTTTTGGAAATGTCTAAGCAAATTCAGTGGGAATGGCCTGATTTGTAAGAAAAATATAAGTGTATCGTCATGTTTGGTGGATTGCACATTGAAATGACTTGTTATAAAACTCTGGGTGATATATTGCGTGATAGGGGATAGATATCTTGTCTTACTGGAGCCAATATTGCAACACCAAGAACGGCAGATTCTTTTTATTTTTGTTCAAATGTACCTAGGACTAGACAGGCGCATCAGACAACTGCATGTATTTTGCTTAAAAATTGTTAATTTCAGATTATGAAAGCAAAACTCAGAATATATAATTATGTCATGACTCTGTGACGTTCAATGATTTAAAAGACTGGTGTAAGGAAATAGAGTCATCTCGATCACAGTTTAATTACTGGCGATCAATTATAAATTAAGAACTTCTTCTGATTTTGGTATTATGCTCATTTCATGAGTGAGACTCCGTACTTTTCAAACAGTCCATATAAAGAATGATAGCGTATTGTTTTATGTCTTGATCGTGTAAATTATGCTCGATCGTTACCGACTCATCTCCAAGATATGACATCTCTTCCCGAACATCACACACAGGTGGCAATGGAATTTGAAAATGATAATTTAACTGTACGTAAGACCAGCAAATTTCTTTCTTGTAACACAATTGATCAGGCACAAAAACAGAATAATGCAATTGTGAAGGGCGATGTTGGTGCCATAGGATTAACCGAAGATCCCTTTTAGACAAATGGATGGTAGCTGGATCAGGATTCAGTATACTAGAAGAATCATTTGAAAGATCTAGTGGTTTGGGTCATTCTAAATCAGACGAACGACATAATGAAGACTCTACGAAAACACAAAATGATTTCTTTAAACAGCTTTAAAGGCTTTGCAAAGTGACGAACGAGTTTGGAAATTCATTTCTAGAAGAGTCGTCAGATTTGTAAAAAAATACTCCTTTTAGGAAATTGTTGATTCGGAAACAGGTAAGATATGTAAAATAAAGATATTGGTCCAAACAATAAAACCAAATAAAAAAGAACAACTTCCTAGTTTGGCCGCAAAATAAAACTGGAAACGTCTTTGTCAAAAACAAAGCTAGAGAACTTTAAAAGTGATTGCGATATCTTTTCTCGACTTTTCATTTCTGGTCACAGTAGACAGTTTTACTTGAATATTTCTTTATCCATAGAAACCTAACTGCTCCTCCGTCTTTATCTCAGGATGTCACTTGAAATAGTGGTATTAAATCGCTGCAAATGGGTTTACTTGAAACATTCTGCGATTTGCTGATCCAAATTCGGACGCATTTATCGTTGGTGGGGCAGCAATCGTTAATTCCAGGTCACAAAGTTGGGCAAAAATATTTGATGATTATGCTAATGATGTCATACTGCCTTATATAAAATCTTGCATCGATAAGTATTCAAAAGTAGACATTGTATTTGATGTTAACTAAATGAATGAGTTAAAGGCTGTGACAAGACAAAGGCAAGGTTCTTGTGCCAGATGGAAAGGTGTTGGTTCTGGTAGAACACCAAGGGTATGGAGTAGTTTTCTCTGTGAAGATTGCAACAAAACGAAATTGGTCAAGTTTCTTGCTGACAAAATTGCTTCTTAAGAGACTAATAAAAAATGTGTATGTTACTCATGGTTAAAATATTCTTTGCAATTTCAATAAAGATACTTCCTATCTATCCCATTGTAATCATGAAGAAGCAGATACACGAATGTTTGTCCATGTTCGGCATGATTATGAAAAGTGTTGTAAAATGTAATTTTAGGTAGTACTGACACAGATGTAATAGTATCAAGAATTGCAGCAATTGCAAAATTAGTTAGAACAAATTGTGGATAGGTTATGAAAGGAATAACGACTTTTGATGGCTTCCTGCACGTGACATATCAAATGCGTTTGGTCCTTGTGTAGCTCCTCTTCCTTTCGTCCATGCATTTAGTGGATATGGCACTTTGTCGAATTGTCATGAGAAAGGCAAAAGGTCAGCGTGGCTAACAATGGAAGGTTTTCCAGATGTAAAGGACGTTTTTTTAGGCCTTAGTATGAAGCGAGGCACGATGTGAATTGTTTACCTGGAAGCAGCGGCACTGCGATGCAATTCCGCCTACAAGAGGTTCTTTTCCAGAGCACAACAAAAGAAAAGTATATCAAGGAGGAGTTGTTTGGGCTCAGCCTGATTCATGTATTCGACAGGTACGTGTTCCAAGTCATGAACACTGGGGTTGGATGAAAGAAAGAATCAATGACAGTTGGAAACCAGAATGGACTTCTTTGACTGCCGTTGCATCCTCGTGTCAGAAAATTTTGAAATGCGGAGGCGAAAATTCAGCTGTGTTGGTAATTGTAGATGCTACCGTTCTGGCCTTCCTTGTACGGGTTGTTGTATAGACAACTATCAGATAATTATAAAATAAGCAACCTGTCTTTCTAACCAAACTAGGCCTTTCAACTTAACAAAGGGTGTTAACTCTTGTTAAGTTGATGGAAATTATAAAAATATTTTTTACGTATTTGCCGCCAATTTGGAACTGTTTTTATCGCTTTATCATAACTTACATTGGATTATACCTATAACACATCTTTCAAGGATTTACGTCCCTTGTGAAGTTGCTTGAAAGTATAAAAATTGAAATTTTTGACTTTTTTGCCGGCATTTTGAAACCGGAAGTCACCTTCAGGTTCATTAATGTATTGTCTAGTCGTAATTTAGGAACTGTCATTTACTTTTTATCAAATCTAACATTGGATTTTACACATAACACACCTTTTAAAGGATTAACGAATTATTGTCAATTTGTAATGACGCCATTTCAGAAATGTGTGGTGGCCATCTTGAAAAAATGATTTTTTTTTCTGGCCAGCAGCGGATTTTTTTTTAGTATCATTTAGTCAACCTTTATACCAAATTTCATGCTTGTATCACGATTTGCACAAGTATGTCCATAATATCTCCCACTATCCTGAACAACAGGAAAGTTGTAAAAAAATACGTAAAAATGAAAAAAAAAGATCAATATTAACCTGTGGTTAGCTATAGGTGTCAATTACACTCCGTTTAAATTTCACCCATAACAGCTAAATTTCACAATTAAACGAGCATCCACCATAACTCTGAAACAGTAAATTATTAGTGGCGACCTCTAGATGTAAATTTTGGTCCAAAACACTCATTTGAATTTTTAATTTATATCCTATTGTGGTTCTCTGAAAACCATCTGTAAGTTTAAAAAAATTCGGGAATATTACAAACAGTAAAGTCAAAGATCAACCATAAAATACATAAAAAAAAATTCCAACAATTTCTAGAACTTTACAATTCACTGTTACATTTGATAAACGATATATTCTACAAAGCATGTTTGAACTCCTGTCCCTTGATAATAATATTCTAAATATAACCATTTTTTGTTTCTTTAAGATAAACGTCTCTTGGTAACCAACATTGTAAGTAATTGCATCGTCTTCTACGCCTTTATGAAGAAAAACGAACCTATTCAACAGCACAAAACTCTTATATTTGATGTCATCAAAACTAACTGTGACAACGGGTATAACAACAACACAGGGGCGTTTACAGCAACATCCAGTGGCGTTTATGTTTTGACCTTCACAGATCACCCAGAAAGTAGTAGCAGCTATGCTTGTATTGAAATTGTCGTTAACAACGAGAACGAAGGAGCTATATACACTGACAGAAACGAAGGAACATATGATCTGAATGCTGCGACAGCTGTTGTAGTTGTCTGGAAGAACCATCCACAACGCATCGCCCTGCGCGACTGCGATATGTATCATTAAATATTTCCATACACCAAATATAGTTGACCTATTGCATATAGTATTAGATAAAAGGACCAAAAACTCAAAAACTTAACTTTGTCCACTGTACCATGAAAATGAGGCCAAGGACAGACGACACCAGAACACTAGACATGCACACCTTAAAATCATTCCATACACCAAATATAGTAAACCTACTGCATACAGTATAAGTAAAATAGATAAACACGCAAAAACTTGACGTTAACCACTGCAATATACACCGAATATACAAGACCTATTGCTTATAGTATCTCAGATATGGACTTGACCACCAAAACTTAACCTTGTTCACTGATCCATGAAAAGAGGTCGAGATCAAGTGAAAACTGACTGACAGGCATGAGGACCTTGCAGGTACGCACATACCAAAGATATTTATCCTATTACTTATAATAAGAGAGAATTTAACATATCAAAATAACTAAACTCTTTTCAAGTAGTCACTGAACCATGAAAATGAGGTCAAGGACATTGGACATGTGACTGACGTGAACTTCGTAACATGAAGCATCTATATACAAAGTATGAAGCATCCAGTTCTTCAATCTTTTAAAATATAAAGCTTTTAAGACGTTAGCTAACGCCACCGCCGTAGCCACCGCCACCGCCACCGCCAAAAGTACAAAAAATGGTTAAAAGATGATTTTGCTATCCAACTAACAATGCATAACGAGTTGAATCTTGTATATTTACTTTAATTTTATTTTCATGCTTGACATTTACCCACACTACAAATATCAGGTAAGCTATCTTAATAAAGGTTTCAAGAACGTAAATATATTTATCATATATTAAGTACTATAACAGGGGCGAACGATACCAGAGGGATAGTAAAAATCATAGATCGAAAACAAACTGACAACGTTACGTTATGGCTAAAAATGAAAAAGACATAATAATACACATGACACAACTTAGAAAACTAAAGCAACACGGACTCCACCAAAATCATACTTCCGTTACGCGCGATGTTCGCACATGTAAGCGTAACACAACGTCGCGAATATTTCGTAACGTTCAAAACAAAACTTTTACTGAAACGTTGTTTTTTTAAGCATGTGCGACATTCTTGTAAGACTCCGCAAAATCGACGGTGCTTTTTTTAAAACTACTTATTGAAAATTGATGTATTTTGTATTTTTGAAAAATTAAGAAAAATAACATTTTAAAAAATCGTAAAATTCTACCATTATAAGAGCACTGATAAGCAAACAATTGACGTACATTTGAGTTGAGTTCGTTTTTACGTAAAAAAATGGCGGTGCGACAACCTTGTAAGCCTTTGAAAAATTGCTCATAAATTAACATACAGTACAGGTAGGGACTTATTTTTATTGATGCCTTAATCCGTCTAGATGTCAGACTGGTCGGACAGTAGTCCCTGTGTAATTAACACCTGCTGTGATATTACCTGTGCAATATCAGTGGAGGGTCGTAAATATGTTATATTTTATTATTTATAGAGGATAAGTTATAGATATTTCATATCTTTTGGACAGTTTTGTGGTGTTTCGTAAATTATACCATAACTTTTGTTGAAACCCCCGGCATTAACCTCACGAGACGAAGTCGAGTGAGGTTGCCGAGGGGTTTCAACAAAAACTATGGTATAATTTACGAAACACCACAAAACTGTCCAAAAAATATGAAATATCTGTTTTAACCTATAGTATCTTTCGCTGTTAAAAATTGTGTATTTCATATATTTTTGTTTGTTTACATCGAAATTATTTTAATAAGAATCTGTAAAATAACCCTTTTCGGACCTTACACTTAAGGCTCCGCCTACTTTTTAAAACTAGCACGGGCTTCAGAAACAGCGGGTATTCAGTTTGAAAAGATTTTTCGACAGCGATGGATGCATCTTCACAGTGGTGACAAAAAAACCTGTTTAAGATGTTCTGGATGAGAACACAAGAACTTTCTAGTACAGATTTCTGATATTTTGGAAGATTGCTGCAATCCCAAACTTACGTACAATTGAACGGCAAAGGGTAGGTTTTTAAATTTTATTATTTGTTTTCAAAATGTTCGAAATGTTTTAATTTTTTTATATTAATGATTTTGAGGAAATTAATTTCTTTATATTAATGATTTTGAGGAAATTAATTTCACAAGAATTTGTCTGATAGTTTGTATGAATTATTCAACTTTTAACTTTAAACCAGAGGTCCATGAGGGAGGGTGGAGGGGCCCCAGGGGCGGGTCCAGGTAAGGGCGTAATGGGCGTACGCCCCCCCTTTAAAAAAAAAAAAAAAAAAAAAAAAAAACTATCGTTATAATCTGCTAGTATTGTATTGAATGATGGCAATTTATCATATTCATTAATTAAACACATACTCTGATTTCTTTTTATACTGATTCCCCAATTTGATGGGTCATCATCAACCGTAAAATTTCGGTTCTCTGAGTCCGGCGTGTTCGACTCTGCGATTAGTATCCATTGTTGTTGATGTGATAAAGAATTCGCAAAGATGTCGATGTCAAAAACAAAACGTCAAAAGACCTTAAAATCGTATCAAGGTGTCTTGGACACCTTTTTTAAACAACCAAAAACGGTAAGTAAATCAGTATAATACATGAATTTTGGTTGTTTTGTGTGACACTAACTTCGATTCCCCATAGCCATTCAAAATAATATACCGGGGGGGGGGGTATATTACTATATATACGATACTGGGTATATTCTGACAAAAGGGGTTGTATTTTCAGCTAAATTGTCTAAAATGGGGTTATTTTTTTACACTTTGCCTTGGAAGGGGTCACTCAGATTTAACTATGATATCCAGAACCGGGTTCAAACCTATGATTGCGTTGGATAAAAACCGCAATTTTTATACGTGTGCATGCAAAACAAATTTCTTGGTAGAGTGGTATAAATACAGCACAAACATTAGTGCAATTCTCTATTATTTTATGTTTTTTAGCCAAAAAAGGTCCAAAAAAATTTTCGCGAAATATTTTATTCTACGCCCCCCCTTTCAAATATCCTGGACACGCCCCTCAGGGGGTCCTGATCCCGCAATCCTGGGCTTTAAAACACGAAATCTCGAAATGCCGGGCTTTAAAACACGAAATCTCGAGGTCCCGAAATTCGAAAAAAAAGAATTCCCGGTTCCCGAAAGGGTCAATCCCGAAATTACGAGCTTAAAAACACCCGATCCCGGAGTCCCGATAAAGGTCCTATCCACCCTTGCCCATGGGATTTCAAAATGTTCTCGGATTAAATTCATTGACATGCGACGATATAATTAAAAAAAAAAGAAATCGCTCTTTTTAAGAGCTGGGATCAGTTTATTTAAAATATATATATATTCCTGTTTAGAGTAAACAACCGCTATCTATTTTAACGTCAAACCTAGAGTATAGCCTCATTAAAAGTCTAGATGTCAGCAGTGTGGTGTGGATCAAACACTTTTAAAGTGGGGGTGGGGGTAAAGCAAGCCAACATTTGAAAATATTATTAAATAGGTTATTTGTTTACCATATTCAAAACTCTTAAAAAGGGGCGTGCTTCCTGCCCCCCCCCCCCCCCCCCCCCCCAACCCCTAAAAACTAACCCGCCTTGCCAAACAAACGGTTAGATGTGATTCATGTAAATGTAGCTGTACAGTTGAGCCAATAGAAAGTTTACCATTTAATAAACGAAAATCAACATACTTTTAAACCTTTTTTGTTTGTTCTAGGAGCAAATCTTGGTTCATTTAAAATATAGGACAACAGAGTTGGTGTATGTGGGCTCGATTCCCACCCTAAGCAATCATTTATTTCAGCTGGTGCAAAGCGGGCAGTTTAGCTTAGTGGCCCCACACTAACTTTGTTGTTTCTATCAAAAAATTCAGGCGGCTGCGACCAGGTCTTGACATTTTTTTTCTTTTGAATTTATTATACAACAAAACCATGGTATAATTGTGAAAATTATACCATGGATAGCTATGGTATAATTTTCGGTTATTGGGATTTATACTCGGGTTGCACTCCCATAGGTTACATTGTACAGCTATAGGTTAAATAAATGTTAAATATTGAATAAAACTTCAATAAACTAATGAAAATTGAATAAGATATATAACTTTTACATGTACATGTGCATGTATGTGAAGTTGTTATACAAATGGAAAAAATACGATTTTTAACAATGTATTGTTAATCGTAAATATTTCATATTATTTAACATAATAACAACCAGGACGATTTTCAATTGAAGTTTTTATAAAAAATGTTGAGCCATCAATCAAAAATAAACTTGATCCCGTATTATAGTTTTAAAAGTTTATTGTATTAACAAATTACTTAAACTATCATTTTCCTTTCGACATTACGTTCCCCGCCGGAGCCTCCACATCTATTTATCAATGTTCATACCCGCAAGTTAAAACCATATCCCGCGTGCTTACTTACTATTTAAACTTATTTTCCGTCAACCTTTAAAACAATTACCTTTTTATAACAATATTTATAAAGCCGTGAACATATTTCGGATTCTAGTATTTATTTTAAAGTTTAAATAGCTGATTGAAGTATTCTAAAGTTTATAAACAAACAAATTAATTAAACTATCATTTTCCATTCGACATTACGTTCCCCGCCGGAGCCTCCGAATCTATTTATCAAAGTTCATACCTGTCAATCATTACTCGAAAGTTAAACATTTTGGTCAGCCAGATCACGCGTGCTTACTATTTAAACAATTATTTTATTTATTACAATATCTTAAAGCCGTGAACATTATTTATAAAAAATTAAACAAACTTTTCTAAATTTACATATAATGGAATTAACATCGGTGAGCGGTACCCCGTCATTTACGGCACCAGCTCCGACAACCCAGAAACAGCTGAGGTATTAGACACGGGTGACTACATCCTTATGAAACAGAAAGAAACTGAGTATACAGTTGCTCCGTCATCGCCACTATCACCACCAGAGTCGCCAGCTAAATCAGCTTCATCACCTGACTCGCAACCAGATACAGAATTTACTATACGCAAAAGAAAACGGGTCATTCGTCGTGCACCTAAGGTTAAAAGAGTGAAGCAACTAGCTGTCATGTTGAGCACAGGAGAGGGGATCAGCGACCCGTATCAGTTCATGTCGCCGTCAGTTTCGCCTGAACTTCCACCTCATCTTTCAGCGCCAACACCAACTTCACCAACTACTCCAGCAACTCCGCCACCAGTGTGTAAAGCAGCTACTACTCAAACAACACCAACAAACAAGGACCCACCTGCTTTTTCACTACAACAGTCTCTTCAAGCTATTGAAAAACAGATGCAACTCTCCAACACCAGAATAGCCGAGATGGAAAGACTAATGATAAACCAAGGCAATATAATTAAAGAGCAAGGCAATATTATTAAAGAGCAAGGCAATATTATTAAAGAGATAGCTTCAAAACAGAAAACTGCCCATTTTACGCCTTTACCAATAACTCCAATCAGACTACCAAATACTCCAGCTACACCCACAACTCCGAGAATTCCTCAACCTCTACCAGATTTGCCACTAGCACCTACATCATCGTTACCAGACTCGCCTCAACCTCAGCCACTTATGCAACGCCTAGTCATGCCTATGCATCTGTTCAACGACATTCCCCAGCACATGCGTCTAAAAGAAGATGACTTGAGCAAGTATTCCAACTGTGGAACAAACCCTGGATCGTTTGGGGTTTTATTACTGAAGCACTTTTTCCCGGAATTATTCACATCAGATCAACTCCGTATCCATTATTCGTATAGGGGCGGTGGTAAACTCAGCAAAAGGCCATTAGAAGACAACAGAAAGAATGTGATTAAGAGGTATGTCACTGCACTCTTCCCATCAGTCAACACAGAGTCAGCCTATCATGCTTTAGTTGTTGAGAAGTTGAACCAGTATCTTCGTCGACCAGTCCAACCAGCCACCAAGAAGTGTTAAAAACGTTTATGTGTGACATTATTTAATAATAAAATGTTTAATCTGTGTAATATATCATCATCATTACATGCTATACATTTTGTTTTATTAATGAATTAAATCTCATATTAACTTGTTCCATTCTTGTTCTTCAATTATTTTAATAGAATATTTGCATTTCTACCGACGGCAAAAACATAGAAAATTACAACATAGAAACAAAAAAAGATCAGATCATCTATTCCATATTTAAATACATTTTAATTAGTCATAATTGGGCCTTGATTCGTAATCTTCTTGAGTTATTATTTGCGTTCTATTCAGTAATACTATACCATCAACCTTACACCGGCAGACACAAAAAAAAGGAAGGAAAATTCACAACTTGACTATTAAAGAAACATCAAACTATACAAGTATCACTGTATATTTCCCGTTAATCTGTTTGAAACAATCTTTTTTTTTAATACAATATATATAATGTACGCCGTGTTTATTCCGAACTTTAAAGCAGATCTCCAAATATATTATTTCAATGGGAATCTGGGAAATGACTGATAAATATAAACATAAAATAGTTAAAGAAGACTACAGCTACATGAATGTAAATGGATTAAATTTCTAATCTGGTAAATCAATTGTTAATGGAGCTCGATCAAGAGCCCCAGAAACCGCACAATACTGTCAATCATTCCACATCAAATTTAATCATGGATGATTTTCCCACGGTCGTTCAGTAAGGTCACCTGGGTTGAATGGTCAAGAAAGTTGCTTATGTCTTTCAATCCTGAAAAAACAGAAATTATGATGTTTTCAAATAAGGAAATACAAAACCTTAATTTTACTATGAACAACAAAGAAATACCAATTGTGCGATCTCATAAGCATCTAGGGGTTACATTTAGAAGTGACGCAAAATGGAAGAACCATGTTGAAAATATACTAAATAGTGTTAAAAAACATCTGAATATACTGCGCAAACTCAAATATCAACTTAGCCGACAAAATTTGGAAAAATTATATCTAGTATTTATTAGACCAATTTTTGAATATGCAACTGAAGTATGGGACAATTGCGGAAAAGGTTATTCAATTAAACTAGAACAGCTACAACTTGAAGCTGCACGAATTGTAACAGGTTTGCCTGTTTACACACACTCTGAGACTGTCTTAAAAGAGGTTGGTTGGGAAACTTTAGAGGAACGAAGAGAAAGAAGAAAACTACAATTATTTTATAAAATTCAGAATAATAATGCCCCTGAATATTTATGTAACCTTGTGCCCCCTAAAATTCAAAGTACAACACAATATCCCTTGCGAAATGGACAAGATATCATTTTACCATTTTGCAGGCTGACACTAACTTCCCAATCCTTTATCCCATCAACAATTAAACTTTGGAATAATTTGAACATATCAGTTCGAAATGTAGACTCGTTATCAAAATTCAAAGTAGAATTAAAAAACTACGACATTCGAAATGAGAATCAATCTAACTTAAAACATTATTTATATGGTCCAAGAAAATTGAACATAATATTAACCCAATTTAGATGTTCGGCATCGTTCTTGAATTGTGACTGGTTTAGAGCTAACATTATATCTGATCCAACATGTAAATGTGGTTTGGATATTGAGGACATGCACCATTTTTTCTTTGATTGTCCTTTCTATCTAAATGAAAGGGCTATTCTGTTTAATGGTCTCAGCTGGCTTCCCGAAGGCTGCGATTTGGACTTAACACTACTGGTTTTTGGAAAAGACACTCTTTCCTATGATCAAAATGTGCAAATTGTTAAACAAGTATTCAATTTTATAAAGAGATCAAAACGATTCCTCGTAGTATAGTATCAACATAGGTAAAACACACATCATCATCATTATCATCATCAACCTAATCTCTGTCGTTCTTTCCTCATTCCCTCTACTTTTTTCAGTATAGATAAGTTATATTTATGTTGTTTATATTATATGATGTATGCTCACGTTCAATTTGTATTGTTACATATATTGTATTGTGGAGAAGACTTTATAAGTATGTTTTACTTGTGTCTGATCCTTTTTCGCTTTGAGCAAATAAAATATGTTTAAACTAAAACCTGGGTTTACTGTTACGGTATTTCCCGCCATATAAAAATCTTGTGTAGTCTTTAATATGTCTATTTTTAGCATTCAATATTGTGAGTGAAGTCAAGTTTAAGTTCAACCACGTGGACACGCTGTTAATCAAAAATATATGTATCATGGAATTGTCTTTTCACGGCAAATATTTTTTTAGATTGCTGTCAAAGATTTAACATACAAGTATGCATGGATTGTGCGTAGATTAATATTATGAAATTATTTAAATGAGAGGAATTGCATTACTTTGCAATATTTTGCATGTACCGGGTCAAACTAAAACGCACGCAAGCAGCACTTTGCACAGCATTCTGCTTATCAATGGGATGACATGGGAAATAAATCAGTTAAACAAAAATAACCATATAGAATAAAAATATATTTAAATTTTTTTATGCAAACAAATAAGAAAAAGATACAAAAAAAAACCCAAAACAACAAGGAACATAAAATAAAAATAATTTTGAGAAAAAAACAAAGAAAATATATATTCTTGTATGATTTTAAATTTTAGTTTCTTGTGTATAATTCGGAGTTTAGTATGACGTCCATTATCACTGTACTATTATGCATATTTTAGGGGCCAGCTGAAGGACACCTACGGGTGCGGGAATTCTCGCTACATTGAAGACCCATTGGTTGCCTTCGGCTGTTGTTTGCTCTATGGTCGGGTGGTTGTCGCTTTGACATATTCACCATTTCCTTTCTCAATTTTATATAGCAGTTGCAATATAAAAACCATAAATAAAAAAATGCGCTATTTTTATTAAAACAAAGTGTTCTCCAGTACTTCACCTGTAAAAATATTTTATGTCAAATACGATGTAGAACTTATATAATCAATAAAGTGACTGAGTGGTTAAAATTACAGGTAACCTAATTCTGAAATCAGTGAACCGTAATTCTAGTAGCACGGATTAAGATGAAAGGAAAAGTATATTACCATTCACACCTGGATCTGTTGATTAATGACCATACTACCTACCATAAAAATGTCCGATTATTCATTAGTCTCGATCATCCAGCCGCTTTATTTTTCAAAGTAGAGCGTCTGGATGACAAGTGATATAAAAATGGTAATTTATGACATTCGGAATAGTATCGGCTTTTTTAGCTAGTTTTTAAAGATAATGTCCAAGACGAATAACCAAGAAGTTGGTTATTGACTTCGGAAGAAATTATATTACGATAATACTATTGAAAAGCCCGAGTGTACCGATTGTTGTTTAAAGCTATTTATATTTTGTTTGTGACGACATACAAGTCGTGGAAAACACCAGACAGCATGGCTTCCATGACCGCGAAGGAAAATAACAGCACATCAAACCTTGGTAAGATGATATAACACCACAAACTGTTACATAAATTTTAATGCAAACTGAAACAACGAGTAGTTATATATTCTTTCATGCATGTCCGTGCTACGAAGCAAGTTAATAATCATACAATAAATGGCAATTTTTGTATTGACTGGGACCACTCGAACAGTCGTGTGTACGCTATAAATACATTTTGGGGTTGTTAACTTTAAAAATACTTGATGGAAAAGTAATATGACGCCGAAATATGAACTTCATCCAAGATAAGTTTGTTGTATTTATATGTAGTGTATAAAGGAGTTTGCATTTTGATATGTGTAAAAAAAAAAAGAGGGGAAGGAGAGATGCGCAATGTTGTACACATTTGAAGGAGGGAACGCAATTCAAAAACATAAGCAGACGAAAAACAAACAAAGTATATCTAGAAGATGCCACTGATTTTGTACATACACCAAACGGTCAAAATGATTTATGCTCGATTTTTTTTTAAAACAAATGCATTTAGCTTATACAAACATTTAAGAAGTGCGACACGTTGTTATGAAAAGTAATTTAAATATACTGTTAGTAAACAAAGTCTGGACTGGTCAACTTAAAAACGAAAAATATTTTTTTGCACTTTTAAGAGGCATTTTTTTCACACTAAAAAAAGTCCTTAAAAGAATACAAATGTTGTCAGTGAATATATACCAATTGGCTATCTAAACCTTGAAACAAAACCATGGCATGAGGAATACACTGTAAATTTGTTTTTGATGTAAAACAAGACAGTAAAACAATAGATGCAGCATCAATGAAAGGAGGTGTCAATGAGGCAGCAACCGGTGAACCCAATGACATACATTACCAAAAGTAGACATCAACATGATTAAGATGACATCTTGTTGACTTAAACAAAAATTGAGAATAAAAGTACCAAAAGGTCAACATTATACAAGCAAGAACATGCGGTATGAATACCAATGAGACAACTATCCACCCCAAGTTCAAAAGAGGTGGATGAGAGCAAGTATAGGCAACTGCATGTATGGCCTTTAACAATGATAAAAATTCATGCATAATTTTGATAGAGAATACAGACAGGGAATGTGTCAAAGAGACATTAACCCGACAAGAGAGCAGGAAACAACCCAATGCCACCAATGGGTCGTGTCATCACCACAGCGAGATAATCTCGCATCCCGTAGCGGAATTCAGCTTGCACCAAGACATTTCTAAATGTATATTTCTATATGATTTATGTTTTTTTCCAAACATTTTGTTTTTCATATATGCTATGCTGGTGACCAAAAATTAATATGATTTTAACATTTACTTTATTTTGTAGACAAACCAATGATGATTTCGGGACACAGTTGTTATGTGTAAAATGTGAAGAATTAAAAAAAACTATATAAATATTCGAATTTTCATTGTATCATAAACAGCTTCAATTTTATAAGAAAAAAGATTCAAAGATTTTTTTTTAATTACTGCAGCAGCAATCATTATAAATAAATCACAGTATCAAAAATGTTGGGTTAACATTATTTTGACAGCAACCACAAAGCGAAAAAAGGTACACAGACATATATTAAGTAAATGAAACAAACATCAAGAAACACATTGTTGTCAGATATGTCGGAGAATTTTAAAGATTTGTATTAACAAATTAAAAATCATATAAACAATTTAACAGTTTTCATGTTTGCGTTGTATCTCATTGACATGTCTGGCCCTTCTCAGTTAACTATATGGTATGTAGTTTTCTTAATATTGGAGGCCGAGCAGTGATTCTTTTTGCGAATATCTATGTCATTTGAACTCTGCTGGGTTGTTGCCTCATTAGCAATCTCCTTATTTTATATAAAGGTTCACATGTACAGGAGAATTCGAAGTTGTTGTTTTTGTGAAGCTGCCCTTTTATACAAAAGTCATGATGGATATTATAATAGTTTGTAGTAGGAGAATACACTTTTCAGTTATTTTTTGTATAAGTTATCATGCAGTATGGGATAAATCCCATTCCACCTTTTCAATGTGATTGATTCAAACATGCATTCAAAGAGTATTGGGTTTCATGAATGACTGGTTAACTTCTGTATTTCTTCATAGACACGGAGACTGGCAAAGTGGTATTGTGTGAAGGTTGGTCCCCAAATGTTTTCTTCCCAAAAGGATTAGGCGATATAGATTATTGGTGAAACATTCAGACTATTCTGTCGTTAGCAATTTTAAGATCAGTTAATTTTGTAAATACAAATTGAGTTGACTCATTGTGTGATCTCACTGATCTGCCAGTGATAAGTTGTTAAACAGGGTTTTTAAATTTTACATTGTAATCTTAGAGTTGTTTTTCTTTCCATAAACGTAACTTGATGTGTGCTTTTCGAGTAAGGTCAGTGCGTCAGATATTTGAAAGATTATTATAAAATGGAAAGCATAAATTATAACAAGAATTTACAGAAATAAGAATGAGACAAAACTAAGAAAAATGGATAAAAATTTAAATTAAGGAATACAGACTAACGTGGCTACAATATACCGACTGTTGGTTGCTTAACGTCAAGTGGCAAATATTTCATGCATGTTCAGGACGATGTGATACAATATAAAGAATAGAGAATATATATAGTGGTGTGCTATAATATGAAAATAGAGAAAAATGGTAGTTTATAGTATGAAGATAAGAGAATATTAAACGTGGTGTGTTAAAATATAAAAATAGATCTTCAAGTTGGGTTGCTTGGTTATCGTCTTGTGGTAAATAATGGTAATGTTCAGGACGAAAAAAAAATAACAATAATTATAAAGATGAGGTCCTAAACTATAGCCCGTTGGGGATACATGTTCGAGAAATTATAACTCGCCAGAAAATTAAGGTATATTGGATTATGTACAACGGTCCACCTACAGATCCCTCTCTTAGCGCACAGAGAGCGTGGTATCCTCTATACACAACCAGTGGCGGATCCAGAACTTGTTATAAGGAGGGCACTATACAGTCATGCTACAGTGTTTCCTTATATGATATAATCAACCAAATTTTTCCCACGAAAAAAAATCATGTCTTTAATTTTTTTTTACATGTGACAAAAATTCAGAAAAAAAGATCGCCGCTAATTACAGTATTTTTTATCGTTCTTTTAAGATTGCCCATCTGCAAGTTGGGCAACAGGATCAGCTACAAGAATGTCAGTTTTAATAGATATACATGTAACGTTACACTGTTTACTGATCTTTACTGTTGTTATTATTTTTTTTTTAAATATAATGGGGATAACGGAAGTGCTATTTATAGATATATGTTCTATATTTAATTATTTGTTACGCCCCCTATAAATTTCTGACCAGTCCGGTTAATCACCCAGACGCTATATATATATGCGTCTGGGTTATCGAGACTAATTATTCATATCCGACTAGACGGATTAAGGCATCCATAAAAATAAGTCCCTACCCGTACTGTATATCATTTCTCAGGATGTTTTTCTTCTAATTAAAAAAAATAGGCAAATTAACATTGATGTAGCAAATACATATGCTAAACTGTTTCCATTTTAGATAAATATTTTTTGATTCTTAAATCTGGAATCCCATTTTTTTCCCGTGAGACAGATTTGCCCTTGTAGTATGGAACGCTTTTTTTTCTATAACGTCATCATAATTTCATAAAAAATGCATAAAAGACTGAATAAACCTTTCTGTTAAATAATGGAAAAAAAAAACGTTTTTCAAAATGTTAAATAGTCAAGACGAAAATCATATTTTAGTGGTTACAATAAATGAAATATGTAACGCGGGACAGCCTAAAAATAGCCGTATTTTTAAAAATGAAGCTTGTCGCGACGCATGCAGCATAAAACATAGTTTCACCAATAATTGTTTTCGTTTTTATTTAAAACAAACATTATTTTTTTCAAATACGTACAATTGCAATGAATATGATATCACAAAATAATAAATTTTGAACTTGCATCTTGCCAACTACACCTATTTTCCATTGAGGTACGAACATCGCGCGTAACGTCACTAAATATAGCAATTTTGTATATTAAATAAAGGTTCTTTTTTACCAGTCTTTATCTACTACCCTGAATCGAATATTCCGTATTGAATAGCTAAACCCGTATCGCATACATCGAACGCATTTCTAAACCCTTATCTATATCTTTATAAACCTCTATCGCATATCGGATGTGACGTCATATATTGAATGACGTCAAAGGTTTACATACATGTATGACGTCAAGTTGCTTTCTTTTCTAGCATGATACGAAATGAAACCTCAAATTTCTGAACAATACTTGCTACAAAAAGGGTCTTTTATGACACTGATTCAGAAAATTAAAAAAAAAACTATTCTCTCTCAAATAGTTTGTGTGCTTGGAAGTGCATATATTATTACAATCGAAGGAGGGGTCCACGAAGAGGAGCCTGATCACCCCAAAAGGTAACACGAGAGTCATTTTTTTAATATTTAATTTGGAGGTGAACGGAATTATATCTATTAAGGTAAACAGGGAGGGGGAACGTTCACTGCGTATTCCTAAAAAATGACTGACAAACTTCTTTATTTCCAGATTTCATGTTAATTTATTTCAGAAAGTATTAGGGGCCAGAATATTTATTTTTCATGTATGATAACACAAGATTATTTATTTTCTGAGTGCCTGGTTATGTATCTCTAAAATCTGGCAGGCTCCCATCTCAGGAACAAATGATTGTCCCCTTACATATCATGAATAAGATTTTTGTTAGAATATATAATAAAAAGATCAAAACATGGCAAAATCCTTCTGCCTCGGGACTGCCTTGGTTTCTCTTGGTGATGCAGCATGCGATACTGAATTTGCCATGTTTTATTCTGTATACTTTTTTTAGTATAACCATTCGAATTAGCAACAACTATGTTTGCAGTTAAAATCAGGGTACAACTATACGCCACTACAAATAAATGCTTCATGTCTGCCTAAATATAAGCTACAGAAAAAATTGTTATGCTGACACCAATCTCCCCATCAATTGTTAAATATTTTATATTTTAAGTTAAAGGAAAACAGGGTTTCCGAGGAAGAGACCAAAAGGGTGGTCTCGTAAGACAGGTGGTCTTTTAATACAGAATAATCAAACTATATGAACTGTACTACAGAGGGATTTAAAATTGATGATCTTATAATATAGGTTTTTGCTGAACAAAGTTTGTTTCTTTAACAGGTTTGACTGTATACTACTTGGTAATTTTTTTTACATGTTATGCAGTTTATAGGATATATTTGTATATGTAAGAGAACAGTTATAGTCATATGTTCGTCGGAGCCCTGTAATTTGTACAAAAAAGACAATAACAATCAAAACCAAGGAGTAAACAAAGACTCAAAAAACCAAAGGACATTTGCATCAACAGTTATAAATAACTAAAACCTGGGAGTGAAATCAGGTGCCTCGGAAGGGTAAGCATTTCCTGCACCGTATACGGCACCCGTCCTGTTATTTCTTTGTTCAGTTAGGTAAAGATAGAAGGTTATAATGAATGAGGAAGAATATCAGATATGATTTCTGACACTTTTGTCAAAATGGCCAATCAGCTCATGATGGCGACAGTAAAATTTCTTGAGTGATGACCTTACTTTGATTGATTCATAGCCCTGTCTTAGCAACTTTTGAGAAAGCAGTATTACTCGTTCAACAAAATCAACGTGCTTTGAGCTAGCTCTTGAGTACCGTATCAATTGAGACACATATACTTCATATGCTTGTGCCGCTGGGATGTTGCTACACAGAAATGGAAAGTTGACTATAGGAAAATTAAAATCATCACGTTTGTCATAAATTTTAGTATTCAACCAACCATCAGTAGTCATTTTGAGAAAAAGTTCTAAATATGAAACAGATTTATCTGTGTCGGTAAGATCTTTAATTTCAAGTTCACTTGGCTATATTAAATGTAAGTGATCACTGAATCTATTATTATTAAAAGACAGTACATCATCAATCTATCGAAAGGTGAAATTAAAAGACTGGGCTAATTTCTTTTCTCCTTTCTGTACAAGCCCTGGAATAAATTCTCCTTCATAGGAATACAAAAACAAATCTGCAAGTAGAAGAGCGCAATTGGTACCCATTGGGATTTACTTTAAATTCCTTTATTTGTATTTTTGGTCACTGTGTATGTTCTAGCATATATCTGAGACAGAACTGATGAAAGGTATCTATTACATGTATAACGAGTATCTGTATAGTGGAACCTATCTAACTGTGGTGTAGAAGGTTAATATCGTCTATACATGTTTCTTTTGAATATAATTAGATTCTCCATATATGCCTGATTATCAAAAAATATAACATGTATTGTCGGATCCTCTGGGTCATTGACGGTACTGTCAAATCTAACACCATCTCTATCTATCGGTGGATCTTTCATAGCATGTTCTCCTCGCGTGTATCTTCCCACATACACACTACATTTATATACACGCTTACGACCTGCGCTATCAGGGACAGCATATGTATCATTGGACGAGTATGATGGTTCAGTTGCAAAATAAACGCCGTCCCCATATGCACAAGCTGTGAATAGAAGAATTTAATTGAACCACATAAAATGTATGAACAGATCTGTAACGGTGATGTTGTTTTACGAAAGTAATTCAGTAAGTTCACAGTCTGAATAAGTTCCTTGTCAAATTGGTCAGTAATGAATTTCCACTTTTCGTAAAACTAGAAAGTTTTGAGATCATATTTTTTGACATTGTAATTAGTCATAATAAAATATACCACGCTAGTTTTTAGACTGAACTATTCTTTTTAATCCTGCTGTAAGTTTAAGACACTAATTTATGACGTGACCAAGTAATTACATACTCACATCCCCCCACCAACTAGAATAAAAAGAAATCAGTAATTATCTTTTATAAACAAGATGATCAAAATCCAAAATACGGTCCTTGAATACCAATAATCAAATAATCATGAAATATTTAATTTGGTCATCAAATAAGCTCTTTAACGATTGAAGGAACGAAATTTTTGAATACACACACAGTGAAGATGAAAACTTTAACACGTTTACGAATCGTGAGAAACTGTCTTTTGTGTTTGAGTGCCAAAACGTAAATGTTATTACAAATTCGCAAAAACATGCAAATCTATTTCAGACATAAAGAGATGTTTTCAAATAGACAATTTTTAGACTTCAGTTTCCACAGTTCTATAAAGACCTTTAACATGTTTAATGTTTCTGAATTTTAACTTTTTTTCTTTCATATTTCTTAGAAAATGGCTTTGATATCTGTTTATGGTTTTATGATATATGTATATATTTTATTGTGAACAAGTCTAAATTAGAAACAACGTTCAAAATTATGCTTCCGTTGGTAAAAAAAACCACAATTTCTTGGAAAGGGGTCTCAATACAACAAAAACAACATTTTCCAAAAGACAGAAAAAGTGAAAAGTCTATCTTAATAAAACGCATTTGACTAACATGTCGAACAACTGATGTTCTTAAACCCTGCTGACTGCCATTAACGATGGCCAAATTGATCACGAGATATAACATGAATCTTAATTATTAATGTAATACCCAACAGAAAACAGTATATATTTTGTTGTGATTATTAATTGTGAGACGTTAATAAATTATCTATCTATCTTAAAACGGCCGACTAAACACAAATAATTACATTATAAAAACAAACATGAGGAGGCTCAATTATCTATAAAATGCCTTAATATACTTTATGACATGATTTGATGGATTCATTTGGCATTAATATTCTATTGATTTTTATTTTATCTCGCTCGAGTTTTCTTCAATGCACAGACAATTTCGCTATTTAGCAATGCGTTTTGCTAAAGCCGGTTCTAGGGGGTAGTGGGGGTGTTCTTGAAATATGCACTGATAAACCCTCTTATATTTCATGTTGACGATTTTCATAACTTTGACCGTGACAGGAAGAACAGTAAAATATATTTGTATTATCGGTACTCCTTCAGCTATTCTTTTTTCGTTCAAAACAATGTAAAAAACGGGTATGATGTATAACACTACATGCACATGTAAGCCATACGCTTCCATTGTTGTAATTCATATCTTAATCACATTTAACCTTCATTATTCATCAAATTGGTAAAGATGTGCAATTGATTTCAGGTAAGCAGTAATGACAGCCTTTTCTTGAATTTGTTCTGCTCATATCGTAAACAAGGAATTTGATGTTGAGCCATTTTTGAATATGTAGTTATTTTTTCGCAGTACAATGTTTTTTGCATAATAATGCACTCCTCGAAATGCCTTTTGTGATACTACTTCTCGAGATAAAGAAAGAATCCCTTTTTTTTCACACATTAATTTCTTTGAATTTGAAAATCATGTTTTCAAATTCGCATACATTTGATAATCATAGTTTTTACACCTTGATGCTATAGTCCTTTGCAATCCTAATCAGAACAAATGGTTGAGCTCAGTCACTTGTTTAAAAAAAAATTGAAACATGTCCAAAATCGCTTCACATAAATTGTTCGTTTACGAACAACCTTTCAAATTGTCTTAATTTGTCCCAAATGCACACACCTCACTGCAAGTTTACGTTGGACCTAATCACAGGTTTAAAACTGAATCTTTAACTAAATGTGCCACCCGTCGCGTTGCTTATGTTATTAAAAATCCAGTAAAAAGTCTAATTCGGTAGGTTAAATTTTGCGAAAAGGGAAGGGTATTGTAGTTACGACATAAGGAACATATCCGATATCATCTGTGAAACGGTTATTCCAAAACGGTCAACCAACTCATGATGGCGTCCGTAAAATTTACGAAGGGATGATTTTAACTTCACCATTTGGAACACTATGTTCCTTTTGAGCAGCAATCTATTAAGGAAATCATGATAGGAAGACCGGGAATATCGTATCAATTGGGAGATATATACTCCGTATGTAGATGCTGATGGAAATAAACTCATCATAGATTCCAGGACTAAATTTTATATATACGCCACACGCGCGTTTCGTCTATAAAAGACTCATCAGTGACGCTCGAATCCAAAAAAGTTGAAAAACCCAAATAAAGTACGAAGTATGTTGCTATATAGATATGGTTTAAAATTGGGAAGCTGAAATCATCAGTTTTGTTATGTTTTCAACCGACTCTCATTGTCAATTTCTAGATGTAAGGCACGATATGAGGCAGACTTAACTGTATATGTAGTATCCTTTATCTCTAGTTAGAAGGGAAAGATTCGTTCAACATAGTCACCAAATTCTGTATTATTTAGTGACAGAACATCATCTATATAGCGAAGCGTAAAGTTAACGGATATTGCTAACTTCTTATCTTCTTAAGAAGTTCCTGTATGAAGTCAGCCTCTTAATAACAAAGAAACAAGTAGGCAAGCAGAGGGGTACAAGTAATTCCCAATGGAAATCCGACACGTCCTCCAAACGTAACAAATATGTTGTCAATCAAAAAATCAAGCATCTTGATAATGTCAGTTTCAGAGAAAATACTTGTTTGAATGAGAGTGATTCTTAACAAAGTAGGATTTATCCCTCCACAAGACAAGATACTTGTATTTACGTTCGCCATTCTTTAAATGAAACAAAGTAATACCAACATTTTTAATTTGTCTTTAAGTTTGGTATGAGGAATACTTATGTAAAGTGTAGAAAAGTCAAACGTTTTAATACTATTGCAAGACGAAAGAGTCTTAAATTGTATGTACTCTAAAAGATCTTTTGATTGTTTTCGTATTCATATCTGATTCACGCCACATCTAGAATAGGCAGTTTCACAATAACTTTGGAGCCCGGCTTTGATTGGAAGACCAAGCAATATACCATTGTATGTAAGGACACTTATGTAATTTAGGTATAAAATACGGTGATGGAAGATCCAGTTCTTCATCTTTGCTTGAAATTTCAAAGGAACATAGTACAGACCTATGAACATCCAGGATTTCCAATTGGGAAGGGGCGTGAGGGTATATGTTGAGTTTCCAAATGAATTGTCACTACCTAATTCATTTATCAAGCAGTTTATGTAATGATTTTTACACACAAAAACGATGTTGGTTGGGGCTTTATCTGCGGGGAGAACAACATATTTGTCATGCAGGTAGGACAAGTGTTTTGCAACAGTTGGGTCTTTAAGGAATTGAGGTAGCGTGGGTATACAAGTTTCATGATAAAAAAAAACTACTTTAAACGGTTTTTGTTCTTCGTGTGATATTTATTACGACGAATTTCTATCATGGAATTTAACTAAATGGTCAAAATTATTTGGTTTTAAAAGTAATTATTTACCAGAATAAAATGTATCCCTCGGGTGTCAGATTTTGCTTCTCGATGGGTAGAGGCATTTATCAAAATATATAAGCATATCAATCGGCCATAATTTGATACTTTGTAATTGAAACATCCCTGCTATGTTATGATGACACATTACAAACGTGAGCTTTTTCATTTAATATATTTTTAGTCTGTCAATTTAAAAGCATTTTTTTTATTAGAAATAGAGAAAAAGGCCTCAAAGTAATCAAATAACGGAATACGAATAGAGGTGATATGTTTTGGGCTTTACACGTTTTAATATAAAATTTTTGAACAACACACGTGACACACGTGTGAATGAAAGAGTGTACCCGATTCATAATAAGATTAGTGTTTTATCCAAATATTGTTGCACAGGAAAGACATTCTAGTTAAAGCTATGAATAGATCAATCTTTTAATGAATATGACAATTAATACAAGTTTTAGAATATGCAGCTGTATTTCAGTTTAAATGATAATTGAAACAGATTTATGTCAGCACAATCTATCTTTATACTTTCTATAACATAAAATCAAATATCCCTCGCGCAATAACTACTCTTGAACATTTTCAGTATTTTAGTCAATACAATCCATAAGCTTAAAGAATGAAAAACATAATTTAAAAAGTGTTTCTATATGATTACTGATTAAGTGTTTAAAAACCCTGTTTACATCAGTTTTGTATTATTTTGTGCGATGGAAATGAAATTCTATTTTGAAAGAAGAATATGGATTGTGCTGGCATAGAACTGTGTCTATGTGCATTTACCTTTGTGTATATAGCATAACTTGCAATTGGAATTTCTTTCCTGTGCAAATTTATTTGAAAGAAATATAATGAATCTCGTACACCCTTATGCATTCATAGTATAAAGTAAAATCACAAAATTCTGAACTCCGAGGAAAATTCGAAACGGAAAGACCCAAATAAATTGGCAAAATCAAAAGCTCAAACACATCAATAATTATGCAACAGATTTGTGCTTTAAAAGTATGACACAAAAACAAATATCATATCAGCTCTCTTCATATTCCAATATTTTCAATTTAGACGATGATGACCTTCTTGAAGTACTATTAGAAGCTGTTAATGATACAGTATACGATCTCGGTCCTACAGTTTAGTCTAGAATGATGTATAACATAGCAAAACATGTTTACCATATTTTGTTTTGAATTGAGACATGTATCATTATTATAACGAATAAACATTGATTGAAAAACATTTTGTTTTTGTTGTGTATACTAGAATCTATGTATTGTGTGTTTATCTAAATATTGTTTTCGGGTTTTTCTTATTGTGAATTGTTTTCAAAATTTATGATATTTTGTTTTTGTTTATTGTGTAAATAATTACTTGTTTTCTTTTTGTATGCAAAATCTTCATACACATTGAAGGAATAATGATTCATTCATTCATTATTAAATAGACTATAATATAAGCCAAATGAAATACCTTAGATTTATCATCATAACAGAGTTAGAGTGTTAGATTAACAGAGTATCAGATAAAGGCCGAGTTATATGCAAATTGTAATTTTCTTTTTCTTTTATAAACGCTTTGAGGTGGAAAATCGGACATTTCGAGCGACAAATTAGATTTTCATGAATAATTCGTTTTAAAAATCATAAATAATAACTAAAAAGGTGGCATTTGGTTAAATTCCATGATAGTAGTTATTTCCAAAAAAAAAAGTAGTTTTCTCCTGAAACTGCAACATGTAGCTTCAAAATTTGCAATACGGAAATCTAGGGAGAGGTGTTTGAGAAAAACAGGCACTAAAAACGTCTGATTTAATTATTGGAAATAGACCATGGTTCAGTTTCCTTCCGTGCGATACATTATGTGGAACTATCTCTCCCCCAAAAGAATATAAATAAACCTATCCTGATCATTTCTCTCAGATTCAAGCTCGCCTCACCAGGTAAAAAAAAGCCGACACCCCGCATGTCATGTTCTACACGGTTTATGAATATTCAATAGGCTCGAGGGTACAAAATGTCAGCATAATTTTAAATATTTTCGTTTTTAGTAGAAAATTACCTGCAAGGATCTTTTGCACTAGAAAAGAATATATGTTTTGAAAGTAACCGTTTGCATATGCCAATTTTAGAGAAATATTTTTTTATTATAAAATGATGGGTACTTTCACTTGCATTTCTTTACCTTATCCACATCACCATCTTTGTTATGACTTAACACCGTTAAATATTGGTTTATATGTATGCTAGATGTTTTGTCTATATTTATAGCTACATTTATGTTCTTCATAGTTATTGACTGTACAAAAATAATTTTAAAAAAATTCTTTGCGAGCTCTTTTGTGAATGCTGTAAGTAAGAAGTTTATTTTTGTGTTTTGTTTTTGCTTTTTCCAAAATTCCGAATTTCTGTGAATTATATTTATCTAATTACTTTAGTTTTCTATTCTTTTTCAAATGTATGGATCATTCTATATTGATAATGTATTATACGGATATATTATGATTTATAAATGCTTATATTACAGATAAAATAAACTAATAAGTACCAGATAAAACTATTCGACAATTCAACTAATATTTAATAACTGAAAGCGCAATTTGTATGCCCTTATACATTTTGAAATTCAAATATGTCAATTTAAATTTCCAAATGGAAAAACAATACATTTAAAGGCAGCTATAATATGTAAATCATTCTTTTTTTGAATATTTCTTTCTCTTGCGGAAATTGCGTGAAGTTCTTTTAAAAAAGTATACATTTCAGACCTTCAAAGGAGCATTAACTTCGAAACCTAAAACAATAATTGTTCAATTACTTATGAAGGTAAAATGGTGAAATAATAATTCGCTTTAAGCAGACATTATTGTTATTTGTTGTCAAAATAACTTCAGCAACATCGACGATGAATTATTTACTTGAACATGAATAATTCGACCATGATGAAACCGTGAACCTAAATTTTAAAACCCCTAATATAGATATTGGTTATGCATGAATGATGCGTGTTACGTTATTGAATGGAACAGAAGGTCAACATTGAAAGTGAAACAAGGGTAAAACTAGTTGATTGAATGATTCTGACATTCATGCCAATTAAGCCTCAGTCCCACTAGACCACGATCGCACCACGCTCAGCGCGATCTAAAATAAATTCAGATCGTGGTGAGGTCGCGGTATGAGCGGCATGAAAATGTAAATTTTCGTTGCCTTCACGATGCTACTACGTCCTCATTACGCTTCTACAACGATACCGCTCATTTATGCCACGTTCTCACCGCGCTTATTCTGCGACCTCACTACGCTTATCAAGATCTTTCTACGCTCATCACGTTCTCACTACGACCATACCACGAGTTATCCGATTGCAACACGATCTTACCACGCTTCTACTGCGACTATAGCACGTTCTTATCACGATTATACTACGTTCATACTGCGATCTTACTACGTTCTCATCCACCAAAATTTACTAGAACTCGTGGGCGTGGTCAAGCAGAGATGTCGGACCGACCAATCCCACCTAAATTACAACTTATTGCTGGTCTATAAAGCTCAAAGGAACGATGTTTTAGTTTACGATAGCAGAGATGACACAGATGTTTCATAGATATAGGAAGATGTGATATGAGTGCTAATGAGACAACTCTCCATCAAAGTAACAATTTATAAAAATAAAGCGTTATAGGCCAAGGTACGGCCTTCAACACGGAGCCTTAGCTCACACCGACCAGCAAGCTATAAAGGGCCTCCAAAATTACTAGAAAACTATTCAAACGGGAAAAACAACGGTCTAATCTATATAAAAACGAGAAGCATGGTTGAGCCGTTAGAGAAAATGGACACGAAGTCCTAATTACATACAGACAAATAAAACCTGGAGAGATTTAATATATGTATTTTATGTGAAAATGACAATCAAAATGATGGTCGTAGTACCAACGTAGTCAGGTCGTAAGAATACCGGATGCGGACAGCAAAGGCGTGCTAGAATCGTACTATATTCGGGAACAGCGTGGTATAGTCGTAGTGGACGCGTAGTTGGGTCACGGTGGAACGTGATGGTCGTAGTGAGGTCGTAATAACGTCGCTGTGAGATCGTAGCACAGTCTCTCAGAAAAGAATCAAGCTTTCTCTACGATCTCGCTACGATGGTACAGCGACCTTTGCGATCTAACTACGATCTTAGTGCGCTCTCACTACGCTTCTACTACGACCTGACTTCGCCACGACCGCACCACGATTGTTTTGAACATGTTCAAAGTTGGCCAGGCTCATCACGATCTTGAAGACCTCGCCACGACCGTGACACGACCTACAAGATCTACAAGATCGTACTACGATCATCAAAATTTGCATTTTTTTCACAGATCGTAGTGCGATCGTGGTCTAGTGGGACTGCGGTATAACATCCATCCTAGTTACGTAATTACTTAATATATATATTATTCAAAACTATCTTTCCCTGATACGCCCAGTTCATTAGCTGAATTATTTGGCTTTATATTTAATATTTGATATTTATTATCAATTAATGAAGTTTTGGGATATACAACTACATACCCATGACAAGCCCTTGTCAGTTTATCTTCGAATATTTAGTTTAAAATTTACCATATGCATCTTCTACCAATTTTATTCAAGATCACGAATTAAATTTGAAATAACCTGTATTTATGAACATATGTTTTTTATTGATTTTGAGGCGCAAATAAAATCGTTTTTTGTTGAGACAAAATGGTCAAATCGAAGAAAGAGGCAAACAAATTGAATGTTACCGTAAGTTGTGACCAATAAAAAACTAAAACCAGTTGTGAGTGAAACACCCGTCGAATAAAAAATAAATAATTAACCTTATATCGTAAGAAGTTCAAATAAGGTTTACTTGTACACGCAGTATGTTAAGGAGATAGCATGTGGCGTATTGAAATGTTATATAAGGAAAAGCCTGAGTCTAGTATGGACGAATCCTGTCATTAGTCTCATTAGTTCTCCACCTGAGTCGTATTATGCAGTGATCTCTAACATACTGGCAAAATATACATCATGAACAGAGAAATATCGTAGTGTGTTTCTCAAAATAGTTCCGAACCCGTAATAAGGATATCATTCCAATTAGTATATTACCCCCCCCTTCCAAGAAATGGCAATATTTGTTGTAGTCCAAAAACAAAAGGATCATGCGTTTTTATGCTTAATACAAATGTTGAGATCTCGTAAACATGTTTAACCCCGCCGCAATTTTGCGCCTGTCCCAAGTCAGGAGCCTCTGGCCTTTGTTAGTCTTGCATGATTTTTAATTTTAGTTTCTTGTGTATAATTCGGAGTTTAGTATGACGTCCATTATCACTGTACTAGTATACATATTTTTAAAGGGGCCAGCTAATGGACACCTACGGATGCGGGAGTTTCACGTTACATTGCAGACCAATTGGTGGCCATCGGCTGTTGTCTACTCTATGTTTGGTTTGCTGTCGCTTTTACTCATTCCCCAGTTCCTTTCTCAATTTTAATTGTTTTTTCGGGCCATAATATTAGGAAATCCGAATTCAAAGGTTGGGATATGGAACTCAGTGTATGTCCGTGTTTAATATCAATTATACATGTATGGTCATTTTCAAAAATTCATTGGTTGAAAAATATGAATTATTCTAAATACTAAGGATTTTCTTATCCCAGGTATAGATAGCATTAGCGGTATTTGGCACAACATTTTTGGAATTTTGGGTCATCAATGCTCTTCAACCTTGTATTTGTTTTGCCTTTTAACTTTTTTGATTGATGCGTCACTTATGAGTCTTATGTAGACGAAACGCGCGTCTGGGGTAACAAATTATAAGCTAGTAACTTTAATAACCATTTAATGCGTCTGGTGATTGTAACAGAACAGAAGTATATAATGAAAATTAAACATGGTGCGATACATAAACATTCTAGTCAGTTGTGATTTGTACGCACAGATAAAGTATCTTTAATATGTTTTGCTTTCCTTTTAAAATGTACTTTATGAGCAGGAACTAAAATTGTCTTTAAGTAACATGATGCTGGTAGATGAGTAATTGTTGGTGACTGCTTGTATTATCAGTCTGTTGGAACTATTTCGGGTCTCTCGGTTTCTTAAAAATGATGCAATATTATTTCATTATTTTTAAAATATACCTATTTGACTACCACTTGTCTCGAGTTAAAATGCTCGTCTCCTTTCGCGAGTCCTTGAGTTCTTTCCTTGCCGGCTGCTTCAATGCAAATAAACTCAGAATGTGTTGTTTCTTTCCCACGAAAAATTATACAGGAGTAAGAATAAAGACTTTGGAGATAGAATTGTGTATTTGAGCTCGTTAGGCATATGTCTTTCTATTGATTGTTACCTTATATGTTAGCACTTCAAAACACGACAAGGAAGTCGCACAAGAACAACACATATGCATTCATTTCGCAAGCACGAGTTATTTTCCTTATGTGCAGGTTGAAAGGACTAACATCAGAGAAAAATTACACGTTATACCCTAATCATATTGTGTCTATCATAGATACACCTTACCGTTTTTTCCGCGGTAGCTCCTATTGAATCCATACTGATTTATGTTTCGAGCAGCCTCATCTGTAGTACCATGCCATAAACATTTTGTGTATGAATTAGGGTGTCTGTGTTTGGCCATTTCCATAAAGTTTTCTCCAAAAAACTTGTGAGCATTATACAAACGTTTGTTTTGTATTTTCAATATCTGAAAAAAAAGTGTACACTGTTCTTTGGTAAATAATAAAAAAAAAATTGACAATATATTGTTTTATTCAAAACATTAAATTTGAGTTTGCTGTAACGTTGAATAAAACATGCATTAAAATAAAATGTTACTACAGAAGGGTGCAGTCCTTACTTATTCAAAAGTTTTTAAAAAAAACCAACTAGAATTTTTAAAATATTCATAATAAATTAGTTTTTAAATGTTCCCAGCTATACAGACTACTCCAAAGTTCAGTATTTTGGAATAAAAGTAAATAAATATATTGGCAATCGTTTATAAACGTGGCAAAAACTTGTAGTTATATACCGCTCTATATAATTATACAAGTAAGCGGACATGTTTGTATTCTAACTAAGAGTTAACATATTTTTGCAATCATTGTGTACCGATATCATTGTCATTTGTATTTACTATTCATCCTTAGTTTTAAAATTTACATATTTCAGCAGTTGGGTTAAGTATCTATTCACTTCCGGAACACCAAAGATTACGTTCGTTTTTATAGGGTTTTCTTTTGTGTTGCTCAGTCTTTAGTTTTCTAGGTTGTGATTTGTATGCATTTGTTTTTTTTCTTTTATTATTATGTTATGTCTTGCGTAAGTCTGGATGTGTCCATATTTGGTCATCCGGAAATCAAAAAGGGCAATCCAGAAAACGATGAATCAACCATATGCATGCATCAGTCGTCAACTACCCTCTTCCCTCTTCATTAACAAAAATAATAATAGAAAATATTGGAAAAGAAATAAATTTAGAAACGTAATTTAGAACTAATTTATGAATACAAAACAAAAACAAAAATCCAAAAGGTTAATCACCTATTAGATCGCTAAAATATATACACCACCAGATAGATATGAATTTCTTATCGTTGATCCGAGAATAAATTTCAATGTAAGCTTTTTAAAGTGTACACATTGAAACCATTATCCTGTGCTTGATTATTGAAAACGGGTGTTGACAACTGAGAGAAGTCGATCGTGGCAGCCGAGTGATCTAGAGCGCTGGCTACAATGAAGTTGGTATTGTCAGGATATCAAAATAGCATGAGTTTGAGTCCTGGCTAGGGAAGAACAAAAATGTGCTCCTGCAAAGGAGTAGGTTCAGTAAGACCCCTTTTTGACCCCAAAATATAGCAGTTTTACAAAATTGTTAAAATGTAAACCTTTAGTTATTTATTGGACAGTAGAATGCTTCTGCTACATAAATATGGGCTGTTACAATGCACATATATCCGGTACTAGCACCATTAAGTCATGCTAAATTACTGAAATCCTCATAATTCTAGCATTTTAGTTAAATTTTAGACGGTTTTCGTGTAAAACGAAAGTGGCCACATTCTTGTTCATCCTTAATATTGAAATGTAAGTTGTATTTTATGATAATACATAACATATATAAAGGTTGAGGATGAACACGGATGCGGCCACTTTCATTTTTACCAAAAACCATCTGAAAAGTGACATTTTTCGGCATATTAGGTAGATTTTTCATATTTGAGCTTGAATCGGATCGTTTTTAATGACTAAATCTGTTAAAATCTTTCACATAAACTAATTAATTCAAATAAAATAGACACTTAAGTGTTTAAAAAGTGGTCAAAATCTTTCGTCAGATGAACCTGAAATTTGAGGCCAAAATCGGTCCTTACCGGACCTACTCCTTTGCAGATTTAGCATTTTTTGTGCTAATACTTCTATCTAGAGTTATTATGAATATAATATGTGTTTTTAGTATTGTATAACATTCACTAGAGATCAAATCGATGGACCTATTGTAAATAAGGTAGAGTTGTCATTTGTTTAGACATAAATATTTATGTGACTGCATCTTATGATCCCTTACGACAGAAAATTTAGCTAATTTACAATCAATTTTATCATCATGCCTGATATATGATGAGTTGTGTTACAACTCGAGGGAGTATCACTTGTTCAGACGATATCTATATCTATTTATTACGAAAAAAAATGATTCCAACAATAAGGACTGCCTATTGCCTTGTCAGATAGCATAATTTGCGTTGCAAGCTTAAGTATCAAACTTTTATTAGAAAGTAAAACATTTTTATCTTGTAATTGTAGTGCATTGAAAAACCCGAATGAATATGACTAATACTTTATTGGAAATAATAAATAAACCAAACTGACATTGCGTAAACAATATTAGACACAGTTGCTTTCTATAGGAAATAAACAGAAAACCGAGACTCAAGATGTGCACAAAATATGAGACTTAATGATCAATTATAAATTTGTAAATTAAAAAGCTGACTTCAACAATGAGTTCACTTGTCAATTTCCAGAACGTTATTATATATATAACATATGTGAGAGAATGACGTCCTCAAGTAGGATTACGATACTTGCAATGCGTTTGGAAAGAGTCATTGAACAAAAGGTTCAGACTAACTACGGATTCTGTGGGAGACGAACTATGATTACCATAATGTATGCGTGTCGTCACTTTATCATAGAGACTTGTAAAGACCTCATCAGGTTAGGTAATGTCACTTCATGGTTAAGTCATCATTTTATGAATAACCCTTATCGATGAGCGGATGACCAAATATGTGTTTACCTTAAAGATTCCACGATTAAAACTGTGTAAGTTAGACGCGCGTTATGTTAAAAAAAAAGAACCATCAGTAACGCGTGAATGAAATAAATAGACTTACGGAGGCCAAATAAAGTACAAAGAAATAGGATATTGAGTTCCTAAATTTCGAAAGGTTTAGTCAAATAAAGCTAATATGATCTATTATTGGGGTAGATGTATGATTAAATTCCGGTGATGTCGACAGTGGGCCTGCAGTATTTAGAAGACAAAATGTTCACTTGATATGGGTGTGAAAATAAAACCCTCTTCCAATCTTGTTTGTACATGTTTCATTCTTCAATGCAAAATATTTTCATAAAGGTTCTCTTTTGTTTTCTTATTGTACCTCTAACTTATTTACCAGGTGTAAGTATTAAGGTTGATGTTTTATTAACTAAAATATAATCAGGCATGGCTCATTATACCCGCCCTCTTAGAACCAGGTAATCCAAAAACAGGATGGGGGGGGGACAGTTCAAAACTAAACCATGTTTTATAAGTTGAGAGAAGCACACAGGTTTGTATTTCCCCTCCAATACCGTCTGACTATTGTTCGTAGTTAATTAATCAAAGACAACGAAAAATATAGGTCTGTATTTATGAAATAAGTCCAATTTCATCAACTTATTATAGTGACCGTAAAAGGTAGTCAATTCATGTCGTTTTAGTTTGGGAATTCGCCTACCATTGAGAAAAATGAGGAAATGGCTCAACATACGATTTTGAATATGGTTTGACTTTATTCTAGTATTGTATACGTTTTACCTCTTATATAACTATGTTTCATCTTATTTCAAAAGTGACACTATAGTATTGGTAACATCTGTTTTAGGTCTTCTTTTTACCTTAGCATGAATATGTATGACATATTTGACACTAGACATTCAGGGAGCTGCAAATTTTGACTTTGCATTTACATAGATAGGTTTGAAAACGTCTATTTAACAAATTTAAACATATTTATTTATAGTGGATCGGGAGACAAGTTTTGCAACTTATATTAATCCCTTTCCACTTTGCGGGTGCGAGTGCTGCCTTGTAGCGGCGTTAGCCTGCTCTTTTCTGAAATCAACAAGGGTGTCTTTAACGTGCATGAGATAAGACTATCTTTAACATGGGTCAGCTAATTATCGTCTCCTCCCGACGGACTATCGTCGTTTCCTCAAGACCATAGTTGCAAATCGGAAACGTCTATAATACTACAGAGGAAAAAAATACATTGAATATTGTTTTGTTAATCGGTTCGTTTTATCTGAAAAATCGGTTCGGTTTTATCTGAAATAAAATATTTATAGTAGGATTTAAACATTCTGCTGAATATTACAAACAACTCAATAAGAAGTAACTGTAGTTGGGATTTTCAATTGTATCAATACAAATGTCGAACGGTAAACGGGCAGCAAACAATCGGAACCATTTACTTTACACCATAACTGGAATCATCATAAAATTGTGTTTGGACTTTTGATGTTTTCTAATTTTTCTGATTTTATTTTAGATTTTGTTTTAACGAATATATAGAAGATCCTCAATTAAGGTAGATTTTAGAATATATTTCATCATTTTTCTCTTCATATTTTTGCTGACTCCGAACGACCTAGTCTTTGTTCCTACTCTTTAATGACGCATGTTTACATATACATATATAACCAATATAACATCTTTGTTTGACCAGATTTGGTTCGAAAAAACGCCTCATCGCTCTCAAGACAAAACATGCTCCAACGAAACCAACCACGATGTCGGAAATGTAGAATATCATACCAAAACTCAAGTACTATTAAGAAAATTACAGTTTCATAGAATTCTCACAGTTACTAAAGCGAGCTAAAAGAATATAGTTTAAATGAGATACGCCAACTGATGTTGGAAATAACACTTATATACATATGAAACTTCATATTTAAAAGTAGAGTTGGACATGTTTTATAAACTTTAATGGTTTTAAAGTTATACACATAAAACAGTCAACTCAGTTTTTTTCATAAGAAAATCCTTTTTATTATTAAAATCTTTAGGGATATATCGATATTGAACTATTTATTTCCCTAACTAATGCATCGACATTTGTTGTATGCAGTAACGAAACTACGAGACCTCTTATTATAATTTCTCGCAACTGCGAGGGGAAAGGAAATCTGTGATGAAAAAATGTATTCACACATGCAAAATATAAATGAAAGCTTCTGAGGAGAACAAATATAGTACAAATCAAGAATGTGTCCCAAGTACACGGATGCCCCACTCGCACTATCATTTTTCTATGTTCTGTGGACCGTAAATAAAGGCAACAGTAGCATACCGCTGTTCAAACTCACAACTGTCATACTCCTGACTTAGTACAGCAATAGGGATTATTTAATTTTTCTATTTCTGTGTAAAACATTCACGTTGTGCTAGATTATCTAGTTTTCGTATTCATTTTTTACCATATTCTAGGACATGTATCTGAATGATGATTTCTTTAAAATATGACTGTGGCATTCATAGAATCTGCGTATTCAATGGTACCTCGTGTTAATATGTAGGACTCGGAGGTGCGATGGGGACGCTGAAGCGCGATGGTCACGCTGAAGTGCGATGGTCTACGCCGAAGTGCGATGGTCTACGCCGAAGTGCGATGGTCTACGCCGAAGTGCGATGGTATGAACGCTGAAGTGCGATGGTCTATTTGACGCATGATCGCTAGTTAAACCTCCTTTCTACAGACGTTCATTTATCATTATAAGTAGATTTTTTCATATATTTCTTTTTAATTTATATCCATTATAATTGTTTATGGCTGTTCATAATTCAGTTATATGCTAAATGAGAGCTCGTACTCTTCAATTTCCTACATGTGGACATAATTCTAAATCATCATTTTATCTAGACCTATACGTTGTTTCTCTCATGAGTGCCTCGTGTATAATCACTTAAATGAAGAAAGTTCGTCTGCAGATCCGAATGTATTGAGAGAATGTTATGCACCATCGTACGTTAAACAGAACCTTTTGTAGATTTCCCCTATCCACCCAAAAATACTCCCCGTTTCACGTAGTTTTAAAATAGTATAAGACCCGTATCATGTCAGTAGCTTTTAGTAGTCCTTTTTTATTTAGTTTATCATTGTCATTTTGCTTATACAATTAGTTAATTTTGTTACCTATTCTGAAATCGGACACTAACTTCATTTAAACTGAGGTTTACTGTGTGTATTAATGTTGTTTTGTTTTGTTCAATCTACATTGGCTAGAGGTATAGGAAAACGTTGATTTTTCACTAAACATGTTTAAACCCGTCGCATTTTTGCGCCTGTGCAAAGTCAGAAGCCTCTGGCCTTTAAAGGTCTTGTTTTTTTTGTTTTATTTTAGTTAATTTTTATGATTAGAAATTCAGTATGACGTTCATTTTCAATGAACTAGTACACTTTTTAGTTTATTGACCAGCTGAAGTCCGTCTCCAAGTGTAGGCTTTTTTCACTGTGTTGAAGACCCACCCTTTGGTTACCTTCGGTTGTTTTATTCTACTCTATGGTCAAGTTGTTGTTTCTTTGACACATTACCCATTTCAGTCTCTATTTTACATTGACTTATACATCGACAAAAACAGCTTAGCAAATGAGGTTTGTGTAGACCATCGCACTTCAGCGTTACCACCATCGCACTTCGGCGTAGCTATCAACAAGATAGCGTCACAATAACACCATCGCACTTCGGCGTGATCAAAAACGCACTTCAGCGTCCAACCATCGCATCTCAGCGTGACCATCGCGGTTCGGAGTACCATCGCGGTTCAGAGTCCTACAAATATATCCTTATCCCTTCTACAAACACGACCAGACACTGCAGCACATTTAGAGCACCCAGGTTTGCATTCGGTATTTGGTGGGTTTCATGTTGCTGAATTTTTACTTTTTCTTGGTGTTTAGCAGATTGGTAATGTTTCTTCACTGTTGTTTTGTTGACTCTTGTGATGTCTCTTTTTTCTACTTTATTCTTTTTATTTCTTTTTGGTGTGCCTCCATGAAACACACCTATAAGTGACAAACGAGGTGGTTTTAATTATCCTATTGTCAACTTCCCATTGTCAGCAAAAACATATCTTTCTCAGTTAATATATTACACTCATGGCTGTTCACAGTATACGGACTTTATGAACAGAAATGAGACTCTTTCGCGATCACTGCTAATACAGAGTTGACTAGTACATAAGTTTAAGTAACTCTCAAGAATTGATTAACCGATGATATGTATCGGTGTTTCAACACTAGCCAAATGTTTTCGTGTTCTTAGATCGTTATTAGCAGTATACTAGTAATTGTCTGATCTGTAATTTCCCCAATAGTGACATGTTGACTGACGTGAATCACATGGCGGATGATGCATTCTTACAAGAAAATGATTATCTTGTTGATACCAACGGTTTCGTTCCTTTTAGAGTGTATTCATTTTTTTGTTTGTTGTCATTTAAGTCAAGTTTTAATAAATTGAGACATTGGTAAATTACAGTTGCGTTCATTCGTCCTTGTATTTTAAAGAATAAAACTTGTTTTAAGAAACAAATACTAGTATAAAAGATGTTGATTTTTGTTGATGAACTATGAAATGTACCACTCCAGTAAAACTCTCGTATTAATTTCGATATTATAAGACAAAAAGATGGAAGCAAATTCAGTCAATGATAAAAATGAGGAAAGCGTTGTATGAAACAAATTTAAAAGGAGCTTAATAATTGGCAAACCAACTTAAGTTTTTGTAGGAGTCTCATAACAATTCATCATATTATTCAAGTGTATTGAAAAAAAAAATTAGTTTCAACATATTTATTTATATCGGATTGAGAAACAAGTTTTGCAACTTATATCAATCCATTTCCATTTTGCGGGTGCGAGTGCTGCCTTGAAGCGGCATTAGCCTGCTCTTTTTCGAAATCTACAAGGGTGTTTTAACGTGCAAGAGATATGGCTCTCTCTTAACACGGGTCAGTCATTTATCGTTTCCTTTCAACAAACTATCATCTATTCTCCAAGACCATACTCACAAATGGTGTCAAGGGAGAGCAGTAAAAAATAATTGCTAAATAATGTGAATTTACTACTATTCGTTGGATACAAATAATATGAAAAACAATCCATAACATTGACTTTAGTCCAGCATGTAGTGGAATTGTATATTTCAGAAGTTGCCATGTGTCTCAACCTCGAGAGACCTATTACATTAAATATGTTATTGTAACTAACCCTATGATACATGAACAGGATTCCTGTTATGCTGAAGAAACCTACCAAAACTGTTATGCGGAGTACAAAAAAATCATCCAAGAATACCTGGATTTTTCAATAAAAATGGAGACAACCACCAAAATAAAACTATCCGAGACGCGCTTTTCGCTTATATTAGATTCATAGGTGATACTCAATTAAAACAGTTGGAATGCCGAAACAATGACACAGATGAAAAACATTGAAAACCAAATATTCTAAATACCGTGACAAACTTGACTAAACCAACTATGCCTGGGAGAATTACAATGCTTCGATCTATAGTTTCATTGACATCAAATACATCAGAGCTATAGAACAAAATAAGACTTCTACATTAGATCATATGGAATGTTTGTATACAAGCAAACGCCTATGATGAAAACCTCGGTTATCAAATGTATGTTATCATTTTACTATTCTGGCCTGTGTTATAAAGGGGTGCAACTTTTCTCATTATATGGCGATCGTCATTCGTCGTCGTTGTCTGTTATTTTTTTCAAAAATCTTCTCCACTGAAACTACTGGAACAAAATTTGCCATAATCATCATTTGGGTATTTAGTTTCAAAAGAGGGTCCAATGACTTCGCCTGACTAGCAAAGATAGCCGAAACGGATAAAAATAGAACATTGGGTAAAATGCAAGTCGTGTCTATTATTTTGAAAATCGTTATAAATAGATTAATTGATTGATTGATTCGTGTTGAACGCATATTTAAACACTTGCATATTGTGCTATTTCTTTGCGGTCAGTTTTTATATTGGTGGGAAAGACCTCAATGCCGAATAATAACAAAAACCCTTCAGTAGGGAACTAACAATCAAGATTCGAAATCATTAACCCAGCTGTTATAAATAGAGAAAATCTGACAGTAGCAAAAAATTTCAGAAGGTTGAGGTCTACCAAATGTATATACATCAAAACTGTCAGACAACGTCTTATATAAATTATAGCCCTTAAATTACAGATTTTACCATTTTTACCATTTTTGTTCATTATCTTGAAAACTATATATAAAAAAGTAAAATAACAATTATACTGAACTCCGAGGAAAATTTAAAACGGAGAGTTCCTAATCAAATGGCAAAATCAAACGATAAAACACATCAAACGAATGGACAACAACTGTCATATTCCTGACTTGATACAGGCATTCTGAAAAGTAGATAATGGTGGATTGAACCTGGTTTTATACCGCTAAATCTCTCACTTGTATGACAGTCGCATCAAATTCCATTATATTTATAACGATGCGTGAACAAAACAGACATAATAGGTAAAATTGTCAAAATAGGGATACAGCCATCATCACCGTCTTACAATTTCAATAGAACAAAAACAAACAAATATTTAACAAAGAAGCACAAAAAAAAGGAAATATAAAATTTAACAACCACATGCATTGCTACTAATATATGTATTTAAAATCATCCCAAATGATTGCATGGTTAGTTTCACATCAATTAAAGTGACTCCTTTTTTGAGTGAATGACTTTTAACTGATATGAAAAAACTTATATTACAAATGTTGAAAATTTCAATCAGAACGTTGATCAGCAAGACAAGATCTATTTATAAGTCAGATTTTGCCGCTATAGTTAGTAGACTATCAGTTTTTATCAAAGTGATACCCTTAAATAAAGATCCTTTATGATCCTCTCTATTGTTTTGAGCAAAAACTTGAGAAGATAGAAAAACTTCGAACAGACTAAAAGATCAACAAAACAGAGGCTTTTTTTTCACGAATTTCATTTATTATCCCAAATCATGTTAAATCTCATCTGCATATCTGAATAGAGAGCCAAAGAAACGACAAGTTTGTTATGACGTGTAGGTTTCGTTTCATTTGACATATTTTAAGATTTGATTGAAATTATTTTACAAATGTAAGACCCCCATGCACACTAAGTAATGACAATACCATAAACTATATATTCGCTGCAGCAAATTTAATAAGAATAAGACATTAAGGGCATACGATACAGTTACAGGGAAGGTAATGACGTTTCTAACGTTAAATGTTATTTTCGCGACGTCAAACTGTGACATATCGGGAAAAGATGCATTTTTCGACTGATTTTTATCATTTAGACTGATTTTATTTGAAAACGAGTGCATGGACCCCTATTTTTTAAAACGACATTTTGTTTCATTTTTTAGGGAGACTATGTGGACCAAATATCATAAAACTGTAAATAGTGCATTTTTTTTAATTTTGATAAATATACAGCAAAACATGACGTTTTTTTCTGAATTCATGACCATTTGATAAATATGAGTTATTTCTGAATAAAAAATGCTTAAATTTTAAAGATACTTTTAAATACAGAAATTACAAATTATTTAACAAAAAAAAAATTGTGTTTATCTTTTAAAACAAAAAGTTGTGGATTTCTTTAGAAAGGAAAAATCCGAATTTTGAGCAAATATACAAAATTTCGACCTCATTTAACTCAAAAAGTAGCACATGAAGGTGGATTTTTTATTACATATTTGATTTAATCAGGCAAAAAATAGTCTATATGAAAGTTTTCATCAAACTGTAAATACAGGATCAAAACTGTATCGTATGCCCTTAAGAATAGGCAAACACTGTCAACTTAAAATCTACCCTTTCCAAGGGAGATCTAAATGATTGGCTTTTGTGTTTCAAAAACTCTTTTAATCTATAAGATTTTTAAGAACAATCGTACAGAATGTATTATATCGTTTTCTATCAGTTCAGAGGCCCGTCCATCAAACTTAATAATTCGTATTTCCTCAGATTGATTGTCATTGAAAATTCTAGGACAATGACAGAAGAAATGTGTCACGGTCAGCGATAGTCTTTTGATAGCCAATAACAAGAATGTGTCCATAGTACACAGATGCCCCACTCGCACTATAATTTCCATGTTCACTGGACCGAGAAATTGGGATCAATACTTTAATTTGGCATTAACATTAGAAAGGTCATATCATAGGGAACATGTGTACAAAGTTTCAAGTTGGTGTGACTTCACCTTCGACAAAAACTACCATGACCAAAAACTTTAACCAAAACTCTAACTTGAACTTTTCACTATCACTTTCTATGTTCAGTGGACCGTGAAATTGGGGTCAAAACTTTAATTTGGCATTACAATAAGAAAGATCATATCATGGGGATCATGTGTACTAAGTTTCAAGTTAATTGGAATTCAACTTTATCCAACACTTGACCAAAAACTTTAACCTGAAGCGGGACAGACGGACGAACGAACAGAAAGGACGGACACACAGACCAGAAAACATAATGCCCCTCTTCTGTTGTAGGTGGGGCATAAAAACTTGTTTTAACCTACATAAAAGTATACCTTCCAACCATTCTTCATAACATGTCTTACATAGGTTTTTTGTTTCCTGATATTCACGTTAACTTTAATTATTGGTTTTACTTTTCATGATTTGTCCCATATCTTCATTTTCAAGGAGTTTTGTTTTTCTAGTATTGGAACTTAGTAGCGATTCCAATGGAAGATTGTGATTTTCAGCAACAAAGAATTGATTACTACTCAGCTCAATTTAGGTGGTATTTTATTTGTTGTGCCGGAATTATGTCGTTAGCATGGTAGGTATTTATTTAATTTGCGTACACACTGCATCTGTTATGTTACAGTATTATGTATGAATACATACCTGGATTACTTCAAAATCCTCATTATTCGTAAGAAATTCTTTTTCTATATTTCTGTACTCCTTACTGTTTTGAACAAGATCTACGATTTTCAAATTTTCATTCATTTGCTGCCATTTCTGTGTAGAAACTGATAAAATGTTAACATTAAATTCAAATTTAGATAAATAAAACAAATTCATATTTAAAAAAACAAAACACATCCACAATGAAGGAAATTGCAACGTGAATGTCCATTGCAATACAATCATATTGACATTTAAAGAAACCATTATCTAAAAGTAACATAAGTAACGTATACTACAATATAACTAAACATTAAATATTGAAGGAGTAAGTTTATAATTTATACTGAACATTTTTTATGAGACTTTGAAGGGCTATATATTGTTTTTTTCCCATAGTTTAGCTATCTTAAGAGCTTATTTGGTATGAATGTTTGTTTTTCTATATGATCTAGCGCATTTACTTGATGATATCGCGATATAGGTATTTATTCGAATCTTAACACGAAGTTCAGATATTATTAAAGAGGCCATAGCTACGAGATATGAAAAAAATGGAATGTGATTTTTTTTTTTCAATCATGAATAAAAGTGAGACAATGAAATAATATGTCATTATTAGCAGCAAATTTTGTTCAACTTTGTCAATGTCCTGGTCACAACGAACCTACGACACATCTATACAGCGCCACAACATGAACTTTGGTCAAATCGCGGGTCATCTGTTGTCGTCGTACGACAATTGCACGACAGTCGCGCGATATTTTGAGCATTATGGCGCTGTCGTGGGACAAAAATTGGACATGCACCTTTTTTGCTCTACGATTTTTTATCGTGTCACTGTCTTGTGGCTGTCGTGAAAGTGTCTTACAATCGTCGTGCGATGAACATATTGTCATGGGTATCAATATAATGCATTTCAATCAATCGTCGCACGGCTGTCGCACGACAATCTAACGACTGTCGCAAGACACTCGTGATACAGTCGCACGATTGCCTCACGAATACAAAATTTCGTACGATGATCGCACAACATTAATTGTCTGTCGTACGGCAGTGGTACGTTCATCGTGCAAAATATTTTCGTTCTATTTAGAAGAATACAATTCGGCGGGAATTAATCTTTGGAAAAACATACCGTCTACCATTTAATGAGAATGGCTATTTCATCAGATCAGAACGATTATGCTTAGCCCTACTGAATAGGCGCCTTGGCGGACAACAAGAGCAAAATATGGTCCTGTTAGCGTTGATTCGAGTCCTTGAACAGTATATGCACCAGTGAAACGCGCGACGTTGGTGGGTTAGGCCATGGATCATACGGCGCCTGATGTTTGGGAAGTATAGTACACTAATGTGAGATTTGGAGCGGGAATCTGCCGGTGATTTCGTTGGATTCATGCGGATGGAGCCTAACATGTTTCAAGAGCTTTTGTTGAGAGTCCCATCACAATGACACGACAGTTGTACGACAGCGGCACGACAGTGACACGACAGTGACACGACAGTGACTTGTGTATCCCATGACATAAAAACCTGAAAAATAGCCCCAAACAACTCACGATTGTCGTACGATTATTGCACGACTGTCGCACGACTGTCACATGACCGACTTGCGACAAACCCACGATAGTACAATTACAATTCTGTCTTATACCCATCGTGGACATGTCGTAGCTAATGTGACCGCTCGAAATATTTTTTTGACATTTTGCACGACAGCTCCACAAAAACTATTTTATACATCTTCCACGACAAAAATTCGTACGATCTGTAGTGACCGAGGCTTAAGCAAAGAAATGTCGCTGTTGAATTCTTCACTTGCAAGTAAATGATTCCACCTAATTAAATCCGTATTCATTTGACCTACAATTCAACCAATTAGCTAGAGATTGGTTACGCATGCATTAGTCATGTTCAGCCATTAAAAGAAAAAAAGTCAACATTGAAAGTGAAACAAAACTGAACCGTTTCGATGACTGATTTGATTCACCAAAAGAAATCGTTCTTATACAAATAAAAACGTAAATTAACTTATTTTTTTTAAATCTAATTCATGAAATCAAATAGACCTAGAAAAATCTAATCGCACGAGGTCGCAATCTATCTATATTTATGTTTATGTTTATATCTGGTTCGGCAGAATTTGGAGGTCATACTGATAGTTAATTAAATTGCGTCTAGACTTAAATACACACGAAATTCTAATATATTTTACCGAGTACATGCTTTGCTAAATGTTTATTTCGTAGTTAACTTGGATATACGTTTGAAAAAAGTAAAACCACAAAAATACTGAACACAGAGAAAAATCAAATCGGAAAGTCCCTAATCACATGGTAAAATCAAATGACAAAACACATTAAAAACAAATTGACAACAAATGTCATATTCCTGACTTGGTACATGTAGAAAATGGTGGATTAAACCTGGTTTTATAGCGCTAAACATCTCACTTTGTACGACAGTGTCATCACATTCCGTTATATTTTCAATGATGCGTGAACTAAACAGTCATAATAAATAAAATAGTCAAAATATGGGTACAGCATTCATCATCGTGTTACAATTTCAAAAGAAACAATTTCGCGTGTCTGACGTCAGAAAATTTATATACGTCACATATTTTAGTCGTTCAATGTTTATACAAACAATTTTTAAATTTCACATGGGCAATGTTAGCGTACAGGGTTAAAAAATCAAAATTATGTAAGAATGAATTTCAGAAAAAAACAACATAAAACGTTGTTAAGATGATAAACAACGTCAGTAATCAGAATCTATACATCAAGACAATCATGTATTATTTGTGAGTTACGGAATATATATCAACAAGGTCTTGGTACCTTCCAAGGAACTAAGGAAAAGGACGACACGTTCTTTGACATACCCCTGGTTCATCAACTTTCTGCTCAGACACTGAGTTATTATAAATCAAACATGAGATTTGAGTCAAATCGGTGAACATGAATTTGAAAGCTAGTGCCCCTTTAAAAAATCGAAACGGATAAAAATAATAAACAATTTCAAAATGATCAGGGTTCAATAAAAAAAAATTAGGTTAAGTTGATGCAAGCATACGATCTGTATTGTGTCTTATACCATTAAAAGCAAATATTGTTTAACGACTATAATATAGTTGTTATACATTATTTGCTTTTAATAGTTTATTATAATATAATATTATTATATTGATGTGTAAACACGTTAATAATTAGCTTTGCAAGTCAAGTATTTCGTGTAGTTAACTGAAAATGTTTAGATAAAAAATCAGTGGGGTATCAATCGTTAGCTGTTACTATCTATATTAACAACTGTTGGCTATATATTGATAGTTTAGAATCTTTGTTGAAGGTGAGCACGAATGTTGTTGTAATCCATTCTTAAGAAACTTTGAAACTTTGAAACTTTTTATTTCACTAAAGGCCTCACATGAGGCATAATAGTACAATAAATTTAACAAACAATAAATTTAACAAACAATAGTAATGCATGAACTAACATATATACATATAAAGTAGGTGTATGCAGATGAAAGAGTAATATCTATATATTATCATTTAAATACAGACATAACAGTTTGGCAAAATTTTGCACTCCAACAAGAACATACTTATCTTGACTATTCATGAAATTTGACAGGCTTACAGTATTTTTGTTTTTATATATATGATCAAGTATAAACTTGAGACTTTCTTGAGTAAAAAAGTTACAATTAAACATATAATAAAATTCACCGCCCAGTTCTTGCTTATTACAAAGATCACAAATTCTTTCAGCTCTATTGATACTAAAAAATCTACCAGCTTCAATTGGCAATTTATGGCTACTGCATCTAAATTTAATAAGATTATACATCAAGTCAGGTGGAAGTACAGTTAGGTAATTCTATTAGTTAAAATCAGATTTATAAATACGGTAATTAATACACTTCGGTGAGTCATATACTTGTAATGTCCAACCTTCTACAAATTTTTCATGAAGAACTTGCTTTACATTTTAGACAGGCTTATATTTCTTAATACAGATTGGTCATACCAATAATTTCCATAACCACATTTAATTAAAATATCTTTTATATATAATAACCATTTAGAATAGTACACATCACCTTCATTCAGTTTATGCAACATATCATACAATGTTCGAGATATTTTCTCTTTTTTGCCATTTAAGATTCGCTGCCACAAACCAACCATTCTAGCTTTAATACATATAGACATAGTTGTTCTACCAAGTTCGCCATATACAAAAATATAAAACAACACGTTTAATCATTTATTACAATATAGTTTGGCGTACATTTTTTAACCTTTAATATATACTTGCAAAATTCTAAATGCAAAGACTCAATAATGTCATTATTTTCATAACCCAATACTTTTGCACCATATAACAAAAAAAAATGTGTAATCTATATACAAGAGTGACATCCCTTTGTACTATGTCTCAATTCCAAAAAGTCTATTGAATCGATGAGTTTAATGTTTTCTAATCTGTTCACAATTCGATTAGTTTTTTTACTTAAATTTAATAGTACAGTGACCGAGTAAGGAAAAGTCGCTTATTTAAGGAGTTTAATTGTCATTCGGACTATACGGCTATAAATCACAGTATTGGTAGTTCAAAGGTTAAACTTAACATTTTGACTTGTCAAAAAATCGTACGGTGCAATTTTCGTAAAATCGGCTTTGAAGTACGTTAATTAACTTGAACGAAAAATCGACCAAGAAAAGTTTTGAGGTCAACATTGTAAAATAAAATCCGTGATATGATTTCTGTTATTATATACATTGTTGTTACACCTTATTCATATTATTTTAACGATTTCAAAGAAAGTTTAGCAAAATAAATTCGTTATTAAAGAGTTTTTGTAAAAGTTTAACACTACGAATACTTTGCATTTAGTAGAGTACGTTCCAATTTAATTTCATGATTTTTTTAACGCAAAATGTAAAATAATTAACATTTATATGTTATTTTCATATATTTGTACCTTTATTAATCAATAATATCAAATTCATTTGTCTCAGAAGCACTGTTTCAGCAGTTCAAGCCAGACAAAATTCATAACGCTCATGTGACGGAGCTATTCGAAGCTCATATACAGCCTCTTATAGATACATATACGTTATTGGGATGTGATGTATTACTTACATTTACATACTGGGATATGTTCCCTGAAGCAGTAGACATTTAGCTGTCAAATGTTACAGCAGAACGAGAGGGAAATTGGTCTCTTCCTTGAGATCGTCATCTCAAATGTAAAATTATATTTTTGTAACCAATCGTACTCCACGAAGGTGGATGCCATTTTACATACTCGATATGCTTCAATTTTCTGTGAACATTTGATCATCTTTTAAAGATGGCTACTTTGCTTTTTAGACAGATTCCTGGACATTTTAAAAGTACTATGACATGGCAACAGAAAAGACCGTTATAAAAGCCTCAAGGGTATTAGGTGGCACTGTAGGCATAACAATTCAAAAGTCTGCGCTTGATAGATGGGCCCTTACTAGACATTTCATAGAATCCATTAGTCGTGTAATACTGAATAGGGATGGAAATGCTGAAAATTATGCAAATTCACAGTAAGAAACAAAGCCAACAGCAATGAACAGAGATGAAGAACATGTTATTGCCATTGTGAACCATCTAAATGATCCATGACTGATCCCTTTGGTGTGGAATCCCACCCTCAATGTCTTATCAATATCTCTTCTTAAATGCATGCTTCAAGACATATTCGAGGTTCTTTGCTCACAGTTGTCGAGGAAGGCTTGAAAATGTCTAAACATTTTATCATTAGTGCTCTTTCTTAAGATCACAAGGAGTTTTTATAGTGCAATATCAAAGTCAAACACAAACCTGAAAAATAAATCGGGGGAAATACTTTCAGGTCGCATAAATCCATAACTTGTAATTAGACGTGCACTAAATTCGGCAAAATGTAGAGATGATGTTATCATAGAACATGTGTTGTCGCAGCCATTCCGTTATCCCCTTTTCAAAATGACGGCACCATGAGAAAATCATGCAAGTCGAATTTTGTGAAGCAATTCGAATCTTAAGTCTCTTGTGCACTTTCCCTACCTTCCTTTATATCATCGCTCACAACTTACATAAGAAATGGTATGGCATTGGTTCAATTATAATGCTAAGAAAGGTAAAACATGCGGCGACCTTGCAGCTTACTATTAAAAAAATATGTCCCAATGAATTTCTATGGCGCACATAGTAGCACATGTTTCTGATCGCTACGACACGAACAACTCTATAAAATCTGCCGAAAGGGAACGCCACACAGAGACTACAGCTTCCATCAAAGTGTATCAGATTATAGAGCGGAGAAGTATTCCTGACTGGAAAACCTTGACCAATCCGATAAGATTCCACCTGATGTGAGCTTTACATAGTCAGAACGTTTGAAACTTAGTTATTTATACCAACACTGTTCATGGCTGTCGTAACTTGTTCAGCACTTCAAGAGAAGGCCTATACCCAATGCCTTAAACTTTGACACGGAGTTAAGGGAAATGTGAAAGAGTGGAAGAACAATCATACAGACCTCTTATACAATTGTAATTGTTTTGTGTGTTCGCTACTATAAAAAAAAAAAGGACACATACAAGCGAGTTGTGGTTGCAGATGTGGATCATTAGCAGTGTAAATGATGGGCGGAGATTTTCACCCATTCAATAACTATGTGTCTGTCTTTCCCCAACAATTTGTAAACTATTGCCTGCTGCACATGTACTTACCGGATGCGACGCAACTTCGTCACTGTTTGGAGTAGGTATACAAACTGTCTACAAGACTTCGAAGGACACGCACGACTATTTCAGTTGTGTTTAGAGTTTCGGTAATATTGACAATGATGAAGCCCTTGTTTTGGCATGAAAGATAATTTCAAAGGTTTATGATCAGAAATATCTCTTTAAAACCACTCCATCATAATAATTATTCAAGTTTACCACAAGTAAGATGTAAGTTTAGTCAGGTTACCTTCCTGCGAGACGGCACTGAAACAGTATGTTTTACGTACTTCGTTTCAAACTAAAAATTTGAAACGCATTACACATTGCTAAACCCCTATCCGGTCACCTTTTGAATACGGTTGGCGAGAGTAAAATGATTCATTACACCCCGTGTATTTTAAAAGGCATATTTCAGCAGAATTCTTGCAGGATCTTGTGTCTTCATTGAAGGAAAATCTGCATGTGAAAGAGTCATGTGTTTGTTCACTACAAAACCTTACATGTCCGGGGCTTGTGCCTATAAAGGGTCAGAATTATGTAGAAATTTCAAATCATGTTCCTTGACAATTAACCAGAAGATATAATTCTGTTGTGTGGATCTCTTTGATTGGAATGTTGAATTGTAACTATTTTCGAATAATTGAGTGCTTTTTAGTTTTAATGAATTTCATGAATGGTTTTATGCACAATATGCCTTCATGACAGAAGGATGCAGGTAAAAATAATATTCATCATTTATTGATGAGGTTGGATGTTAGCCGGCAAGGTAACTACAGTAATTTTAACAGAATATGTGTTGATCTTGTGTAATAGAACAAATATTTGAAAAACGCCAATTTCCAGAATAAATCGATTTCTTTTTCATTTTTTTTTAACATTTTCGAGATGATTCATTGAAAATTGATATAAGAAAATGTATGTATCTAGAATTTAACCTAAATTGTTGTATATTTCTTCAAATTTTGAAAGAATAGAACAAGAAAAAATAAAAACAAAATTTAATCTTTGACCTCATTTTATGCAAAACTGTTACCACATTTCTTTTTGACGACATCGATATTTCAATAGTACTCAGTTTTCCGAATCCAATGATATATAATATAGCCATATAGTATGTTTGACGATTAAATCTAAAAAATATTGGGTCTGGTCACCGTACTATAAATCTTTACAAAATTTATAAATTCAATATATTTTCGTTTTTATTATTGATTTATTAAAGACATGTATAATAGTATTCATGATTTCATTTATTTGTTTTTAAAAGTTTACAATTATTACATACCAATATATACCGAACCTTTCAACATAATTTGTTCGTTAGCTTTCAAGTTACACGTTAAACCGACAGTGCCACCCCATGGGTAGTCAAGGATATAATTTATAAACCCCCTTCATTGTCAAGTAACTTGATTTGACGAGGCAACTTAATATGAGTGTGCAGATAGTGCATTTTCCACAAACGAAATGTGGCTTTATTTAGTGAGGTATTATGATTGGAACCTGCATTTAAACTTTTTTGAAAAAGACTATAAATAAAAACCGAATTATATTTTCCCGATAAAGATAACGTTGTGATTGCTTATAAATAGAAAACATAAATAAAGGTTGTTCGTTTTCTATTGTTCATTTTTCTCTTTTTTTATGAAGATGTGCCTTATGTACAATCGTATGGTGTTTATATACCACAACCCGTCCGCTATGCCCGTTCTTTGGCGTTAAGGTAGTTTGAAGACAACATTAATGCTCCCCTAACCTGTGACAGTGGTTTAACAGCACAACATACGAACAATGTTTAAAAATAAGTTAAAAAATACTTCACTCATAGAAATACTTTTAACAGTTTTTTCTTATGATGTACTGTTATACCACTTTGTCTTTTGTTGCTGTGTTGCATATATTTTGAACATAGATAAGGGCGTGTGTTTTCTCGTTTAAATTATAAAAATTTTCTCATTGTAGAGCCTCTTATAGCTGACTATGCGGTAAGGGCTTTACTCGTTGTTGAAAGTTGTGCGGTTACTGGTATCTATGATGAGTTTATTTACCTATAGTTGTTAATTTTTGTGTCGTTTTCTCTCTTGTGGAGAGTTGTCTAATTGGCAAGCATATCACTTCTTTTTTTTTGTGCAAGGTGTAGAGAACTACTTTTATCTTGATTCGAAGACACATCGTTATTTGTTTGGAGACATTTCAAGCATTAGCCTTACAAAAAGGGCTAAAACGAACGATGAAAGGCTCATTACGGTAATGCATTTTATAATAAGTATTTTGTCTATTAATATTTTCAGGTAAATTACGTTTCATTAGACATCTATAGCCATTCTGCTGTAAAACAAAATAATAAAAAAGACTATTTTTAGTTGTCTGCTTTTATTGTTTTAATATGGTGTATATAATTATGTCAGAATCCAAATGAAGCAGACCTAACTGCCTTAGGGAGCAACTATTTAGCTTCAAAATGGGGTATTTTTTTTGTCCGAGTCAGAATATTTTTTAATTGGCAAACAGTTATTTCAGCTTTTCGACACTATCAATCAATTGTTTTTCCTCAAAATTTAACTCTATAAGCACTTAAGGTATTGGGGAAATCTGGATTCAGAAAAAAAAATTGTCACCTGCATGATCCCAATTTTTTATTCATCAAATTAGGAATCAAAATATTTTATTAGGAAAAAAACCATAAATTTCCTTCAAGTTGATTGGTCGTTCCCTTAATATAGTTGAATAACCGTTAATTCCCTTAAGTCAAATACATGTTTGCTGTCAGGCCCCCTAACACAAATGCACACAATAATAATGAACATACGCACAAACACACACACAAACCAGAAAAAAAGAACACCATAACCATCAATTTATTCCAGGAACTTCAAACTTCAAAAGGCTTTATTTAGTGAGGTATTATGATTGGAACCTGCATTTAAACTTTTTTGAAAAAGACTATAAATAAAAACCGAATTATATTTTCCCGATAAAGATAACGTTGTGATTGCTTATAAATAGAAAACATAAATAAAGGTTGTTCGTTTTCTATTGTTCATTTTTCTCTTTTTTTATGAAGATGTGCCTTATGTACAATCGTATGGTGTTTATATACCACAACCCGTCCGCTATGCCCGTTCTTTGGCGTTAAGGTAGTTTGAAGACAACATTAATGCTCCCCTAACCTGTGACAGTGGTTTAACAGCACAACATACGAACAATGTTTAAAAATCAGTTAAAAAATACTTCACTCATAGAAATACTTTTAACAGTTTTTTCTTATGATGTACTGTTATACCACTTTGTCTTTTGTTGCTGTGTTGCATATATTTTGAACATAGATTAGGGCGTGTGTTTTCTCGTTTAAATTATAAAAATTTTCTCATTGTAGAGCCTCTTATAGCTGACTATGCGGTAAGGGCTTTACTCGTTGTTGAAAGTTGTGCGGTTACTGGTATCTATGATGAGTTTATTTACCTATAGTTGTTAATTTTTGTGTCGTTTTCTCTCTTGTGGAGAGTTGTCTAATTGGCAAGCATATCACTTCTTTTTTTTTTGTGCAAGGTGTAGAGAACTACTTTTATCTTGATTCGAAGACACATCGTTATTTGTTTGGAGACATTTCAAGCATTAGCCTTACAAAAAGGGCTAATCGACTCTTAGCCGATGAAAATGGAAAGTGCTCTCGCTTTGTAGATTAATTCATTTACTAGAATACACGTGCATCAATCAATAAATTTTACCACACACGTGAGGTCACACGTTATGAAGTAGTATATATCATTTAACGTTGTTGTTTACGAAACTCCAGAAGATTCGACTATTTATAGATAAAAGTTACCTGTGTACCAATATCATGAATATGCATGATTAATGACCAGTCAAAATCCAATTGCTAAAATAGAGAGGACAAATCCGATACTCTACGAGATTGAAGGACATTTACTAGGTTTGGATTGTCTTAACCAATCAATAAACTTTAATTATTAACGTCTCGTAATATCTTCCAATCAGGTAGCAAGAAAAATTCACGCACTAAACTCTGTCCATCGTTCAATTCTTAATATCGACTCCTAGAAGTGTAGCATTACTCTAGGAGTCGATAATAATCGTCCAGAGACATCTATGTACGTTTTTTTTACATAATTTATTGAAAAATTAAACTGTTGTGTCTTTTATAAAGAAATGTAACAGAACGTCAATATTTATTTCAACTAACTTTTTAATTTAACAAGTTATTTATGATTGTGAGAGGAAGTCATTCATATTGTTTGTTTAGTGTAATGGTTTAGTGTTTTAATTAACATTTTACGTACTGTGCGATTAATGTGTATTTGCCCTTTTATTTGAGAAAATAGGTTGATACGATACAGATAATATATGAATCAACATGTAATTTGATGAATAAAGATACTTCGTTAGATTGCATACTCGACTTTATCGATTTTTATTGATGTGACCCGAACATACACAATGACACGATTTATACTGTATGCTCAATTATGTAAACGGTATCAGCCCTTAGACGATAAATCAGCATGTGCATACTCATTACGTTACCCTAATGATATACATGTTCCGGACCATATGAGTATTTTGACCATACGCGTATGGTCATGACCATATTAGTATAGTATACTCATATAGTCCGACCATACGCGTATGGTCGGGGTTGTTAACACTCTGGTACAAGTTTACTTTTAAGACTTCAAAACTCTTCACATGGTATGACCGTTTTATAAAAAGACGCTATCATATATAAAGGTAATTTTATTATATTTTTATTATCTAAAACGGTCATACCATGTGAAGAGTTTTAAAGTCTTAAAAGTTAACGTGTAACAGAGTATTAATTACCCCGACCATATGAGTATATACCAATATGATCATGCCCATACGCGTATGGTCCAAATACTCATATGGTCCGGAACATACACAAAAAACTCATCATAGATACTAGGATTAAATTTTGTATTTACGCCAAACGCGCATTACGTCTTCAAAAGACTCATCAGTGACGCTCGAATCCAAATAAGTTAAAAAGGACAAATAAAGTACGAAGTTGAAGAGCATTGAAGACCAAAGTTCCTAAAAGGTTTGCCAAATACAGCTAAGGTAGTGTAAACCTAAGGGTAGATTGTTCTTATGTTAATCTGTTAAAAAGAGTTAATACGGGTTTCCGAACGAAGACGATTCAAGAGTATAGGAATGGTTAAACTGTCAGATGTTTTCTCCCCATCATTACGACAGGGGAATATTCGGATAAACATAAAATATATTTAAATTCTATGTGGTATGATTGTCAATGAGACAACTCTCCACAAGAGACCAAAATGACACAGAAATTAAAAACTATATGTCACCGTACGGCCTTCAACAATGAGCAAAGCCCATACCGCATAGTCAGTTATAAAAGGCTCCTACATGACAATGTAAAAAAATTCAAACGAGAAAACTAAGGGCCTTATTTATATAAAACTAGAGGCTCTAAAGAGCCTGTGTCGCTCACCTTGGTCTATGTGCATATCCAAAATGAATAGAAATTTACAAAATTTACAAAATTTATGAAAATTGTTTAAAATTGACTATAAAGGGCAATAACTCCTTAAGGGGTTAATTGACCATTTTGATCATGATGACTTATTTGTAGGTCTTACTTTGCTGTACATTATTGCTGTTTACAGTTTATCTCTATCTATAACAGTATTCAAGATAATAACCAAACTTTTCTGAAAATTACCAATTCCGGGGCAGCAACCCAACAACGGGTTCCCTGATTGGTCTGAAAATTTCAGGACAGATAGACTTAGACCTAACGAACTAATTTATCTTCGTCAGATTTGCTTTAAATGCTTTGGTTTTAGAGATTTTAGCCAAAAACTGCATTTTACCCTATGTTCTATTTTTAGCCATGTCGGCCACATTTTTTAAAATATATACCCTAACAATGGTTGTGGACCAGTTTGGTTAAATTTGTCTTAGTAGTTTCAGAGGAGAAGATTTTTGCACAAGATTACAAAAATTTACGAAAAATTGACAAAAATTGACTATAAAGGGCAATAACTCCTTAAGGGCTTAACTGACCATTTTGGTCATTTGACTTATTTGTAGATCTTACTTTGCTGAACATTATTGCTGTTCACAGTTTACCTCTATCTATAATAATATTCAAGATAATAACCAAAAACGGCAAAATGTCCTTAAAATTACCAATTCTGGGGCAGCAACCCAACAACGGGTTAGGGCAGATAGATCTTGACCTGATAAACAATTTTACTCCGTCAGATTTGCTCTAAATGCTTTGGTTTCAGAGATAATAGCCAAAAACTGCATTTTACCCCTATGTTCTATTTTTAGCCAAGGCGGCCTTCTTGGTTGGTTAGCCGGGTCACCGGACACATTTTTAAAACTAGATACCCCAATGATGATTGTGGCCAAGTTTGGTTAAATTTGGCCAAGTAGTTTCAGATGAGAAGATTTTTGTAAAAGTTAACGACGACGGACGACGACTGTCGACGGACGCAGGTCGACGACGGACGCAGGACGACGACGGACGACAGACGACGGACGCCAAGTGATGAGAAAAGCTCACTTGGCCCTTTGGGCCAGGTGAGCTAACAAAAAATGAACTAATAACAAATATGTAACACATAAACAAACGACAACCTCGGCCTCACCCCCTATGAATTTTACTAACCCTCTATGGATCCGTAGGGGGTCAGTAGCGAACCATATAACTTATATTATACTGCACTCGTTCTATTTGAGCAGTCAAAATGCGTTGACCGTATATTTTTATGTCATATACAGTCACTGACCTGATATCACTTTTCCTCATGAATATTTAAATAGAAATTGTCGAAATTATATCTAATTATTCATACGACCTCTTCAACCTGTTCTTGTTTCCAATGTAAACAACGATGCGTTCAACGACTCAAACTTGTTTCTTTTACAATTTTTGGGAAAACATATTTCACTTATTAATACTTTTTGTTTGCAACCTATAAATCATTATGTTTTATGTTTATTGTTGATATTTTAGTCTGTAAACAAACGAATTCGTTCACCATTGATTGCAGTTTTCAACAGGTAATGATGTACATTTCATCGTGTTGTATATTTCTCCGCCTGTGTGATATGAGGCCTTTCTAAAGGGGGATTTTTCCCAATATTAAAATCAAATAAATAACATTAACACACTAAAAAACAATTGAAATTTTTTTTTTTAGATTGC